>NW_015537967.1:31969-37982 GCF_001515605.1 Sinocyclocheilus anshuiensis
GCCCGGGGTCGTCACATGTGGTTGCCGCAAGCCCGCCGGCCGCTCCTTCGTCGAATCCGCCGGCAGCACGTTCTCAAGTCCACCGGCCGTTCCTCACTCAAGCCCACAGTGTGTGATGCATTTTATGGAGGACTGTTTTCTGAACCTGCAGAGTAGCCTACAATGCGTCTGTGCTCAAAGGCTGTTTCTATAAAGTGGGGCAGTTCCAACTTTGCAAAGACAGTCTGGCGAGACTGATGAGATTTGTAAAAATCGACGCGTTTCAGAAAGGCGGGGCATAGAGGAGCAACAATAATGTATATTATGTGGAAAATAATGTGTTTTTTGAACCTTAAACCGCATAAACACATTGCATTACACCAAATACACAACATAATGTTCTTTTTAGCAACGTCATATGACCCCTTTAATATTTATAATATGACCGCGTGGTGAACCTATGAACTAGGGTTGGGCGATGTCTACCAAATTGGCATCGGACGATGTCTACAGTGAAACATCATGATGGACGATGACATCGGGGGGCGGGGCGGGGTTAGGGGCGTGCCCGAAGCGTGACACAAATGACGCGTTCTACTGAGCTACAAAGGTTAGCCGCTTGCTAGCCTGTTGCATTTACAGTACATGAAAGTTCACTTACCACATACACAGAGTAAGGAGAATTGTCTGATAGGACGATGGCGAATGATTTGCAGATCCTGAGCACCAATGACAAACATCTAATCTTGTCAAATGTGTGTTAAGTACTGCCGCTCCATAGTAGAGTCCTTGTGATCGCGAATCTCATAAATGTGAAAGTGAAAGTAAAATGAGATTGCGCATTCGAAATAGCGGCTCCCTGATGCGCGCAATTTATATACAGTCGCCTATACTTACCCAACGATATAATTGCGACAAAAAGTATTGAAATATATATTTTTTATCCTCCCATCTCGTAGGCTATTTACTCCCTTTAGGGTTTCCGTAGTACACTTTCCTTTACGAACACGGAACTGGGATGAGGCGGATTGCGGAAGAGGGGGTGGGGGATCACGATGTCAGCTTAACATCGTGATGTCTGTCAGCCACCGGCGATGGACGATGGCATCGTCTATCGGCCCAACCCTACTATGAACTGAACTCATATTTAAACATGGTCTCCGTGCCATGTACACATGCTATGTACACATATTTATTTATCCTTACAAAAAATTGCTCTTGAGAAATTTTGTTTATTGTCCCCCCTACTGTTAGATTAAATTTACGCCCTTGATATTAAGTAATGACTAGTTAAACATTATGATTTATGAAGTGTTACAGATGACTTTTGTGATTGTGTTTGCTCTGTTTTAGAATAAACATACCAAACTCAGCCTTTATCAGCTCTCCAGAGGATTCTGCAATAAAAATAGAAAATTCTGATTGGCATCAACAGTGAAATTAACAGCTATAGCTACAAATAGCACATATTCATGTGCTAACATAACTACCAAAAAAGAGACAGACTACCATCAGTGTTTCTAAATGAGCAGCATGCACTGCAGCATTGTCTTCTTATATATGTTTATCAGCGCAACGCAACACAGCTGTAAGGTCTGTGCCAAGGTTTCGCACCAAAAGACCACATTTTACGTAAACAAAGAATCTATATTTTCATGTCATTTGATACGATTGGTAAAATTATCTCATCTCCTCAACAGTAGAGCAGATCATAATAAAGTTTTGCGTGTTCTGCCCAAGCCATCAAACTGACATCATCAGAGAACGATCACCATGAACCATTTTCCATCAAAACCATTTTCCGGTTTTGATTAAAGATTATGGGGGCACTTATAATTTTTTTATATAATGACCCGCACGGATAAATTATTTATAATAAACTGCAAAATTCTGCGGTTAGGTTAGTAACAGACTAAAATCTTGTTTAGGTGGCACATTGGGGCACGCCAACTGAGATTTTAGAGCAACAATTTTTGTTTGACTAATCTAAATGAGGGGAGCCTCAACCCAACCCCTTTAAATCTAACCAAAGTTAATAAATATTAACAAGATGTGCCACTGTCATTACAATTAGTGGTTGAGGGAATGCAAACGCTCAATATGGCCGCTCTAGCAAAGCTAGTCCCACTTTCCAGTAAAAGCCACCAGTCGTCAATCTATGAAGAGGTTCTCGTGAGGTGCTTGTCAGCCTGTGCGCATGGGCAGTAACTGAAGCGACCTTGAAAAGGGTGATTTTAAGCTCAATCTAAGCTTCAGAAACAAGCGTCAAGGTACAGTCGATGTCAGTTTTAAATTTTGTTTGTAAAAATGTCGTTTAAATGGGATTTTAGCTGGTGATTGAGAAATAGCAGTCTTCCCCATTCACGTCTTGCCAGTATGATGTAAGTAACTGCCCAGAGACGTTGCAAAAATGGCCACAGAGTGGTAAACAGACTTTGATGCAACCTTGTGAAATGTAAGAGAGTACTAGTTTTGATGTTCTCAAGTATTAAAGGTAAAAAAAACAACAACATGTATTTATGAGATGTAGTGGAGTAAAAGGAATTATGTTTTATCTACATTTTATGTAGTAAAATGTATCCAAAGTAGAAACTACAGATTTTTGATTGAGTAAAAACACTCGAGTACTGTCCACCTCTGCACAGAACTGTTATTTCAGGCTGAATGAATGAGTTTAAATTGGAAGGTGTCTTACCTGTGGTATTAGCCATGTTTTTTTAATGAACGTTCACTGGCGAAGCATCCAACTGTAAGGACTCTAAAATAATGAGAAAAGATGTGATGTAAGAAGAGTCAACAGAATATAAGCCTAAAAAAGTTTTGTAACCGAAGGTGTGAATTTACAATCACCTCCTTTTGTATTATATTTTCAGTAATCAGATAACGTTTCTTAGTACACTGAAAAAAATCTGTTATTGGTTATGTTTACTCAGCATACTACAAATAAACATGACTTTTATATGTAAAAGTTTCATATTTTGATTTAAGTTCTCAACTCATATTTTTAGTTAATCTGATTTTCATTTATCTTTTATACAAAATTGTTATATTAACAGAGCTCAACGGAATGTTTAAAAAAAAAGCAACCGCACACAACCAAAGCAAAGGCACTACTCCGAAAAGCAGTGGTGGGCTGTCAGGGCCAGCAAAGCCTTCTCTGCTGGCCTAAACACTATCAGATGTTGTATGCTGATGATATTTGCGTGATATAAAGCCAGGTTTAAGTTTCCATAAGAATATCTCAGTTTCCCGAGTGGAGCTGTATTAACCGGTCTTTTCCTCCGAGGCAGACCAGCGGGGAGATGAGAGTCACAGAGGTACGTTAAAACACATCTATACACTTTTCTTCATCGTCTTGTATGAATTATTTTAATGTTACTTGCTCACTTTCCTAGTAAAGCTGTGCTAACCAGTATTTTCCTCCCGCAGTGCGCTGGCAGACCGGCGGGGAGCTCGTGAAGACGAAATAAAGCAGTAAGAGAACATTAAATTGTTAGGTCAACTTTAAAACACATGTAATCACCTTATTTGTTTTATACCAATGCTATCTGTAAGGTATAAATGCGTTTGGGTGAATAAATGTCTGCAAGAACATCGGATGGACTGTATGTGTGTCATTTTGTTAGGTTAATGCTTCAGCTACAGATGATGTGTTGCGCAATTGTTAATTGGGTTTCTTTCTTTAGTAATGGCATTCATTCTCGCTACATAAGATACCTGTCTGTTATGTAGTGCCCTGTTATACTGCATTACTGTGTAATATTTATGGTTTCTATAGCCGTGGCATCATTATGATGGTATGAAGAGATGGATTAATTCATGTAGGACGCCACTGAAGGCCTAGGTATAAAATGCATGGCCCGCCACTGCCGAAAAGGGGCGCTGGGGGGGGGGGATTTCAAGACGATTCTAAGGGCCCACGCACTTTTGGGGGCGCTGCCATCTGCGCTGTGATCGGACCTCGCAACGCAATCGCGGACAGACAGAGGGGGGCCCCCCAGAACAGAACACGATCTTGGCTCAGGCTAAAATTTAGACAGGGGGCCCAGAATACCTAGCGGCGCCCCTGCTTCTGAACAATGGTAAAAACAAAACTCAAAAATATACCAAACTCTTCTAAATCTCAAAGCGTACATTAAACACTATCAAGTCTTTCTCTTTACTAAAAGATACATGAAACAACACTTAATTGAGAAAATTACTCTCAAAATGCAGTCTTATGCAATGCATGCTGGGAAATCCTCTGCCCAGTTTGAAAAATTCTATGTTAACACAACAAAAATTATTAATGTAATCCCAAGTTACATACATCAAAAATATGCAAGAAATGCTACTGGGGTATGAATTCCATAAATCAGTGCTCTTTGGATACAGGATTTTTATTTTTAATTCATTAAAAATGAAGAATGCCAAGGCACTCAAAAATATAATGAAAAATAAAAAGTCTTTATGTCAGCTGACACCCTAATGAAGGCTCGATAGCCACAAAGCGTGCTTGTGATTTGTTTTTAATGTAAAGCCATGTGAGAATAAAAGCTTTTTATTTTGCATTATATTTTCGAGTGCCTTGGCGTTATGAGTTTTTTGACAGATTAAGTTACATGGGTGAACATAAAAAAATTATGTTGTGCTGTAACACCAAGCCAGCAGAGGGAGCCCTCGCCCGAGTATTGACTGTTAGCACTCCCTCTGCTTTCTCTGCAACCACTTCCTGTTTAGTGGCCATATTAACCTGGCCACCACATGACTACCTTGCGAAGTATTGCCAGTTTACCTGCCTTCCCAAGCGTTTGTATCTCTGCTTTATTGCCACGTGTATGACCTGTTTGTCTGTTCGTTTTGACTTCTCTTTTGGATTACCCCTTTTGCCTGTTTGTCTGGTTGGACTGCCTTACTGTGTTTTTGACCCCATTGCCTGTTTTTACTGACACTGAGTTTGGTATTGTTGGACTGCTTCAATAAACATCTGCATATGGATTCTTCCTCGGCTTCCGCCTCACCCTCATGTGACAAATGTTTAAAAAAATTGTGTTGAAATATCTTTTAAATATTTATATAGTTTAAATTAAGTAAATTGGACAAGTAACAAAACAATTTTTTCAGAGTAGGGGAGCGTGGGGCACAACCTAACACTTTGACGTTCTCAGTTTGTGTAAATCCACGTGGGGTTCAGAGTATAATTTTTTTATCCGCATTAATTTCACACTTGTCTCGTACAAATATGTCACTTTGTTTCATAATTACACTGTAAACATTTTTCTTTATTTAACTCAAAAAAATGGAAGTGAAATGTGACAACATGCCCCATAGGTGGGGTACATTGTAACGTTGTAACATGACCATATATCACAGCTTAAAATGTTATCTGATCTAATGAAAAATATATACAACACAAACTAAAATATTATGTCAATAAACAAAAATTATTAACCTTTCAAATAAAATAATGGCGTTTTTTTAAGAATTAAAAATAATCTAATTTTGGAGTTTGACAACGAACACATTGCAACCATGCTTGCGAACATACATTGCAAACACATTCAGAAAAACACAGACATACACTCCCCTCCCTCAACACACAGCTCTCACAGAACAGCAGACACACAAACGAGCCAAAATGCTTTACATTTCTTGAAATAATAATTTCTGAACATTAAACATAAATTGCCAGTCTTTATTCACCTGTTTCTCGTGGCTTCTCATAAAAACTGAAAGTAAATCGTGTAAATTATATCGCTAATGTCATAGAATAACATAGTTTACTCATAGTGGGGCACACTGTAACGCAGTTACAACGTTCCCCATCTGCACAACTGGAATTTAAAACTGGTTAGTGTCTTCTGCTAGTTAGCAAAGCATTAAAGAACTATCTAAACTGATAAATAACAGATTGGAGATTAAAATAATAGCAGATTTGTCTCATTTTAAATGAATAATAAAAACTGAGATAAAAAATTTACTTAAGCCAGAATTTAAATGTTACTATGGTAAAATAAATATTCAAACCACGTGTGTTACAACTAACACCCCGTTA
>NW_015537967.1:38032-42443 GCF_001515605.1 Sinocyclocheilus anshuiensis
AGAGGACCTACAATAATGTACAGTATTTGAAAAATAATGTGTTTTTTGAACATTAAAGCATGTCAACATATTCTGTTAAACCAAATACATCAAATAATGATCTTTAAAAAAGCATCATGTGACCCCTTTAATTAAATATAAAAAGTCATTTAAAATCCTAAAAAATTAAGTTTGAATGAATATGACATGTTTTATAATATTATAAATGCAATCTTATATTTCCAGGGTATATACAGGAATCATGGAGTTAAATGTAATACCTTTTAAGATGCTGATATGGTAACTAGTAAATGCCGTAAATTTGGTTATGCTAGCATGTGTGGAAATATTTAAACTATGCATGTTAAAAACGAACCCCACGTAAGTTTGTGCCCCGCGCTCCCCTACATCAGTCTTAGTACATAGTAAATCTATTCAGGTACATTTTTTTAATAATTTATACATTTTATATGCAATCTGATCACTAATTATGTTTTCTTTTGCCTAATGACCTAATGTTTTTTAGCCTTAACAAACCCTTCCAGGACGTTGCAGGGAGGGTTTTGTTTGATAGTAGTAATGCACATGCAATGATGGTTACACTTTTAATAATAACAAATAAAGTACATCAATTTGGACAATAGTGTACTAATAGTGTTCTACTCACCTATCGTGTTTTCAGTGTTCTTTTCCAGCTGTCCTCCAGCAAACTACACCAGCCTAATATACAGTAGTGCCGCTATAGGGCAGGGCCTGCTGGGGCTATAGCCCCACCTTAAATTTGCATAGCACCGGAACTCCTCCCAAGAAATTTCTAATAATTCTCCTGTTTTTTACTTTCCTCAGTGTGACTTTAAAGGGGTCATATGATGCGTTTTCAAGTTTTCCTTTCTCTTTGGAGTGTTACAAGCTGATTGTGAATAGATAAGATCCCTGAAGTTGCAAAGACTAAAGTCTCAAAACCAAAGAGATATTCTTTATCAAAGTTAAGACTCTGCCACGCCCCCCTAAAACGGCTCGTTCCATGGAGTTAAATGTAATACCTTTTAAGACCTTTTTTAAGACTCTTACCATACATTTTAAGACCTCATCGCCACTGCAAGTTTTAACCGGTTACATTGGTGACACTTTAACGCAGGGGCGGACTGGGACAAAAATTCAGTCCTGGCACTGTAGCCACACCAGCCCACATTACCACACCGACACAGCCCCACCCACGGACACACACATTCACTACTTACATTTGTGTACAGATGGTGAAATAATATAAGCAGTACCATATATGTAACAGATATTTAAACATTTAATGTATGTGTCTGGCAAACAATGCTTACTACTTTTTAAAGAGCACACGTTTATAACAAATTTACACATACAGTTAAAACAAAAGAAAAAGAATCTGAGGATGTTGTAGAGTCTGTGTGCTGTCTGTTTATGCCATTTGTCTGCTGTTACTGTCATTACAGTATGTTGTTCTTTGTTGTCACTGTCTGTCTGTTGGATTTTTCCTCCCTGTCTCTGCTTGGCCTACCGTAGCATCCTTCCTCACAGCACAGGTGTTGAAAGACCAGGGTCTCTGGCTGTACTGATTCCAGCAACATCCTAGTTAATGAACCCAGTATAGGACTTAAACATTACAGCAAAATATTTTCTCACTGACTGCTCTCAACATTGGAATACACATGAATACAAACAAGTAATAATAGCAAAAAAGGGAATAGAATATATAGCAAAAACTATAAATAGTAGCAGCAGTAAATCCTTTTTTTATATACAATTATTTGTGAAATAATGTATGCTGAAGTGTTGCTAGTATGTGCTGCATGTGCATTTGTGTGTGTGTGATGTAAAGTGTGTGTGTGAGTATGATCTCTCTCTCTCTCTCTCTCTCTGTGTTTGTGTGTGTGACATACATGCACAGGTTCCTCCTATCCTAAGAGTTAATTAATAATTCATTAGAGCCACATTATTAAGAAACTGGCAGCATCTGTATCAGGGTGTGTCTCTCTCATTGTGTCTTCCTACCTCCATGACACTTGACTCTGCAGTCCACCCTACACTGTAAATTCCAATTAGTAAACCTTACTTAAAAAAAAGCATGCAAACCGATTGCCTTGAAAAAAACAAGTAAAGTGAAATAAGAATTAGCCATAGTACTATAGACATTTGTAGTGAACTTTACTTTGAATATTGCTATAGGTTTTTGATGTGTTAGACTGTATTGCAAGTAGCCTACATCACAGCCTAAATCCCACTTTATCTGCTGATATTTTAGTCATGCAATTCAGTAACAGGCTCGTTAACACTTAAGTTAACCAATTATCACGAAGCAATGACATTTTAAAATATACTGGGGTTCTACGCTAAGCTTATAACTGTTTAATACAATGTAGGCTACTGTCAAAAAAACAAAAAAAAAACAGGACCTAACTGGCAGAAGTAGTGTGAAGATGACTTGTGCTAGCTGTATTTTCAGTTTTCTTCTTACCTCTGCGGCAGTAACTGTCCTCTGCTGCAGCAGCCGAATTTAAACCTTTTGAAGAGTTCGGTTAATTTTACGCATTTAGCAGCGTAATTTAGGATTTGCTCCTCAACAGATCCTGAGCTCATTGACAAATAATTTATATCGTAAGATGTGCTCCCTTTACACAGTGCGCGCGCGATCGCAAATCGAAAGTGACCTGCGACTGCGAGCGCTCATTCAAAAGCAATTTAAATACCCTACATATTGGATCAAGTAACAAGTCCCGCGCTATCACGCAGCGGCGCAGTCAGTCAGTGAGCCTGTAACAGATGACGTCTACAAATAAACTACAGAGAACCCCACTATTCCGACAAATACACATAATGAAAAGATGATACAAAATTTAATACCTTGGAAAATGGCATTTAAGATGTTTTAATACTTTTTAAGGGTCTTAATTTTCTCTAAATTGATTTATCAACTTTTAATACTTTTTAAGACCCCGCGGACACCCTGATTTCCTACTGACACATTACAGCAAAAGATGCCTGTGAGACTGCATGCTCATCGTCCTCCGGGTCTCGACCTGACTGCAGTTCGTTGTCGTAACCGACTTGGAGTGGGCAAATGCTCACATTCGATGGCGTCCGGCACTTTGGAGAGGTGTTCTCTTCACGGATAAATCCCGGTTTTCACTGTACAGGGCAGATGGCAGACAGCGTGTATGGCGTCGTGTGGGGGAGCGGTTTGCTGATGTCAACGTTGTGGATCGAGTGGCCCATGGTGGCGGTGGGGTTATGGTATGGGCAGGCGTATGGTATGGACAACAAACACAGGTGCATTTTATTGATGCCATTTTGAATGCACAGAGATACCGTGACAAGATCCTGAGGCCCATTGTTGAAATAGGCCTTTTGTGTACATAGAAAAAGTCTTAGATCTTTGAGTTCAGCTCATGAAAAATGGGGGCAAAAACAAAAGTGTTGCGTTTATAATTTTGTTCAGTGTAGATTGAGGAATACACTCAAAACTATTCTTTATCCACCAGGGATTTATTTCCCTTTGAGTTACTGCAGTTTCGCTCCGTTCAGCTAACGGTGACTGAGATTCCCTGTCGGGAGTATACGGCGTTATTTTAATGACAAATGTCGCGAGCGCATTATTACAAGGCGAGAGCGCATTCATGTAATACGACCGCGTGAATCTCTCCGCTCGCACGCCAATTTCCTTTGCTCATGCACAAAACTTGATGCATGCTCTCAATTTTACGCTGCTCTCTTATAGTCACCGCACTGGTGTGGATATTGCGGTGTCGCTGTTGGACAGTGTTATTCCTGCTTCCTGTTTGCAGTGCTGCTGGTTTGTGATTGTAGCTCCGTGTAGCTTTGTTTTTCTGTAAAATCTCTATCACTCTCTGTTGTTTAAAGTGATAAAATATAACTTAATTCCCACCATATTTCTGATATTATCTATTATCTATCACTGATTAATTTGATCGTTCGCTTTTATTCTAAAACCGCGAGTGCAGCGCATCTGCAGCACGCAGCACGTTAGCTTGTCATTCGCGTTTCCATTCGCGTCTATTTCTTTTTTCTCGCTCTGTTTCTTTTCTCTCTCGTGCCGTTTTTCACGAGTTCATCAAACAGCAGTGGTAACCCTGCTGAAAAAAACAGCTTAAACCAGCCTATGCTGGTTGGCTGGTTTTAGCTGGTTTAAGCTGGAAATAGCTGGTTTTAGCTGGTCTCCCAGCCTGGCCAGGCTGGTTTTAGCTGGTTGGTCAGCTGGCCTTCCAGCCTGGCCAGGCTGGTCAAGCTGGTCTCCCAGCCTGGCTAGGCTGGTTTTAGCTGGTCTCCCAACCTGGCCAGGCTGGTCAGGCTGGTTTTAGCTGGTTGGTCAAGCTGGTCTCCCAGCCTGGCTAGGCTGGTTTTAGCTGGTCTCCCAGCCTGGCCAGGCTGGTTTTAGCTGGTT
>NW_015537967.1:43129-60138 GCF_001515605.1 Sinocyclocheilus anshuiensis
CAGACCAGATGGTGGATCAGCACCTAGAAAGGACCTCTACAGCCCTGAAAGACAGCGGAGACCAGGACAACTAGATGAGCCCCAGATACAGATCCCCTGTAAAGACCTTGTCTCAGACGACCACCGGGACAAGACCTCAGGAACCAGATGAGTCCTCTGCACAATGTGACTTTGCTGCAGCCTGTAATTGAACTGCTGGTTTTGTCTGGCCAGAGGAGAACTGGCCCCCCGACTGAGCCTGGTTTCTCCCAAGGTTTTTTCTCCATTCTGTCACCGATGGAGTTTTGGTTCCTTGCCGCTGTCGCCTCTGGCTTGCTTAGTTGGGGACACTTAATATCCAGCGATATTGATGACTTGATTGCACAGATACTATTTAAACTGAACTGAGCTGGATGATGACATCACTGAATTCAATGATGAACTGCCTTTAACTGAAAAATGAGTGTTTACTATTGTCATTTTGCATTATTGACACACTATTTTCCTAATTAATGCTGCTCAGTTGCTTTGACACAATCTGTATTGTTAAAAGCGCTATGTAAATAAAGGTGACTTGACTTATTAATTTTCTCTGCTCTCGCTCGGTTAGTGTGTGCGTACTCAAAATGCGTGCCGTGCGTTCATGCATCCTTTGGTACTTTTGCTCTCGAGTCGAGAGTTCCTCCTGTGTGTTTCTGGGATTATAGGCTGTCAAAAGTAGTCAACCAATCAGGGATAGGCTTCCACGGCGGACCAATGAAAATGCGACCTCTTACATGGCATCTTATTGGTTGAAAGTGACTCATTTTTCAATGACGGAAGATGGATACACCATGTTCTCAGGTAACAATTTTATTATATTTGATGCAATATTATTAATCAAATGTATATTAGAAATGTCGGGGAAGGGGGCGTTTGGTATATTGTATAGAAGTTCTAGCCCTGAACTTCTGGAACACTGAATGCGGAACACTTAACGTTACGGTGTCTGCAAATGCATTAAATGTGTAACTAACAGGTCTAGAATATTAACGTTATATGATATTTCCAAATGCGATATAACGGGTCACAATAAAATAAATTTGAAATTCACTATATTTGTATTGGACTCCACATTTTAAATAATTGTGGAATTTGCCTCGAGACCCTAATCCTAATCATTGCTATTAGTTCTGGAAATATTTTTTTAACCACTATGTAACAAGGTCCACCTTTAAAGAAACATCAACACAACTCAGGTTCGTTTAAATAAATCCCCAAATTTTATTGATGGCTTTACAGTTTTTATATTACGCAGGACACCTTACACATGAGTTAACCAAGCAAGAGTTGAGCATAAAACCATACAAAAATAAACCTCGTGGTTCACACAATTCGTCAAAAGTAAATTACATGCAAAAATAGCTCAACTGCATAAACACTAAGCATATAGCGTCCTTGTAAAGTATATATAAACAATGGGGGAAACAAACAAAATATAAATAAACAAAAGAAAACTAGTCTGCCAAAAGGGCCATTCCCATTTCTTTCGGCCCACTTACCAATTCAAGTACCCGGGCAGACTAGACAATAAACCCAAAACCAAACCAAAAAATTTAACTCAAACTCAAATATAACAAGAGCAACAAATGGGCTCTGTAGTGTCATGAAACAGAAACACAAGATCCAATTGCGAGTGAAAAGGTAGTCTTTATTAGACAACTCCAACTACATCAAAGTAGAAGTGCAGGTAACCTGGCAGTGCAGAGTCTCAGCTCAGGCAGCGAATACTCCGAGCAGTCCAAACCTTCCAGGGAACAGATAACGGGCAGAAATCAACTCAGGAACTAGAAGGTCTGACAGAGAACCAGACAAGACATGAGCAACAACAATCTGACAACACTCCACAGAAACGCCAGCCAGATATAGGCAGTGCAGACGAGCTACACCTGTGACCGCTCTGATCAGCTCGTCAGGTGCGCGGTAACTAGGCAACACTGACGAGCACAAGGAGTGGATAACACCCACACACACACACACAGACACAGAAATGAGCACACAGACCCATGAACCGTGACAGTACCCTCTCCCCTAAGAGCGCCTCCTGGCGCTCCCAGAGGAACTTACCTGACGATTGTAATCATCGATAAGAGAGTGATCCAATATGTCTCTTGCAGGCACCCAACTCCTCTCCTCTGGACCGTAACCCTCCCAGTCCACCAAGTACTGAAATCCGCGTCCCCTCTGCCTAGAGTCCAGAATACGATTCACCGAATAAACAGGTTCCCCATCTACGAGTCGCGGCGGTGGGGGAACTGGGGTTTGCGGATTAATGGTAGCATGAAAAACGGGCTTTAATTTGGAAACATGAAAAACGGAATGAATCCTCCTGTACGCCGGAGGCAGTTTAAGGCGGACCGCCACCGGACTAATAATCTTGGTGACAGTAAACGGGCCAATGAATTTAGGAGCAAGTTTATTACAAACGGTACTGGTACCCTAAACTACACTCAAACGGAGACAGGCCCGTGGCAGATACAGGTAATGAGTTATGTGCGTACTCAACCCATGAAAGCTGCTGACTCCAAGAGGATGGTTTCTGAGAGACCAAATGTCGCAACATACGGTCTAGGTCTTGGTTGGCTCTCTCGGTCTGACCATTACTCTGCGGATGATACCCAGAAAAAAGATTAACCCTCTGGGGTCCGAGGGTGTTTTGGGGCTTGGAAAAGTTTTGACATGCCCTGACATTTGTGCTTTTTTCAGTTGCTTACAAACATTTGAATATCTAAAGTTTAATAACACTGTAATCCGCACAAACTGGGCTACAATAATATGTGGGCAGCATGTATGTACGCGATTGTGTTTTTGAGAAAACAACGTTTATGCGTGCTTGGTGAAAAACTACATTGGTCAATGACAGCAACCGCTGTCTCTCTGGCAGACGGTAATTTAGGCAGAGGGATGAAATGAGCAGCCTTCAAGAACCGGTCCACCACAGTCAAACCACCATGTTCCCACTTGGGGGTGGGAGACCTGTGATGAAATCTAGTGAAATATGGGACCAGGGTCTCGAGGGAACGGACAACGGCTGAAGGAGTCCAGCAGGGGGTCGATTGGAAGTCTTAGAAACGGCACAGACAGAGCAAGCCAAAACAAAACATCATATGTCGCGAGCCATAGATGGCCACCAGAACCATTGTTTAATAAGAAAACAATGAGGAATAAGGAAGAACGCTGGGATAGGATGGCACCAACCCCCACCACAAACTGCCGGGAGGGATCAGGGGCGATAAGGATGGGAGCTGAAACAAAGCAGCTCTTCAGTTTGGCAAACGCAGCTTCTGCTGCGCTGAACCACCTGAATGGAGTTTTGGTGGAGGTTAAGGCAGTCAAAGGGGCAGCTAGCTGGCTGAAATTGCGAATAAAATGCCGGTAAAAATTGGCAAAGCCCAGAAACCTCTGCAGGGCCTTGCGGGAATCTGGAGTTGGCCAATCAACCACAGCCTGAATCTTGTCCGGATCCATGTACATCCCCTCGACCGACACGATGTAACCCAAAAAGAGAACAGACTGTGCATGGAAAGCGCATTTTTCCGCCTTGACATAAAGACCATTCTCTAACAGTCTCTGAAGCACTCACCTGACATGCCGAACATGTTCCTGGAGAGAGTGAGAAAATATCAGTATGTCATCCAGGTAGACATAAATGAACTGATCTAGCATATCTCTCAACACGTCATTGACGAGTGCCTGGAAGACTGCGGGGGCGTTGGAAAGCCCAAAGGGAAGAACACGATATTCAAAGTGCCCCCTGGGGGTATTAAAAGCAGTCTTCCATTCATCCCCCTCCCTTATGCGAACCAAATGATAAGCGTTGCGGAGGTCCAATTTCAAAGTGCCCCCTGGGGGTATTAAAAGCAGTCTTCCATTCATCCCCCTCCCTTATGCGAACCAAATGATAAGCGCTGCGGAGGTCCGATTTCGTGAAAAAGGACGCCCCCTGCAGACGTTCAAAGGCTGAAGACATCAACGGCAAAGGATATGTATTCTTCACCGTGATGTTGTTCAGACCTCGATAGTTGATACAGGGATGAAGAGACCCGTCTTTCTTTTTCATGAAAAAACCCCCGTCCCCGCCGGCTAAGAAGAAGGGCAAATGATCTTGGCTGCTAGAGAATCAGAAATATATTTCTCCATGGCCTCCCCCTCCGGGGTGGAAAGCAAATACAATTTGTCCTTAGGCGGAGACGTACCTGGTAATAAGTCTATAGCACAGTCATAGGGACGATGCGGAGGTAGAGAGGCAGCCCGAGACTTACTGAACACTCCCTTCAGGTCGAGGTACTCACATGGCACGTTAGACAGGTCAGCGCGATCCTCCTGAAACACAGAACCAGACACAGGAGAACATGGGGGCGGAAAGCGAATAAAGTTTGCCCTCAGAAGGAGACGTACCTGGCAATAAATCTATTGCACAGTCATAGGGACGATGCAGAGGTAGAGAAGCAGCTCTAGACTTACTGAACACTCTCTTCAGGTCAAGGTACTCACTGGGCACGTTTGACAGGTCCATATGCTCATCTTGAAACTCCGAACAGGACACAGAAGAACAGGTAGACAACAAACAAGCAGCATGACAACTCTCACTCCAAGAGACAATAGAGTTCTTACTCCAATTTATATAAGGGTTATGAAGCACCAGCCAGGGATGCCCAAGGACTACTGGAGTAACAGGCGTGTCAGTTAAAAGAAAATGAATGATCTCAGTGTGATTACCAGAAGTGAGTAGTCTTACTGGACCTGTTGTTTGAGTGATGGAAGGAAGAGATAGACCATTGAGATCATGGACAGCAATAGGCTGGGAGAGAGCAACCACGGGGAGTTTAAGTCTGAAAGCAAGATCGGAGTCTAAAAAATTACCCTCAGCACCAGAGTCAATTAAAGCCTGACAGTCATGAGCGGCTGAGGACCACTGCAACTTGACAGGAAGGAGGGTAGCAGCAAGAGAGGATTTAGCCAATGTGACCCCACCCATCAGTAACCCCTTACCTACTGACGGGTTCTGGCTTTTATGGGACACTGTGCTGCGATGTGACCAGCAGCTCCGCAATACAGGCAGAGACCCTCATCTCACCGCCTTCGCTTCTCCTCCAGGGAAAGACAGGATCTGCCCATCTGCATGGGTTCCGTTTCGGAGAAGGAAACGTCCACGTCGGAGGAGGTGACAGAAAGGTGGTTCAGAAGATTGCCCGCCAGAGCTCGGCGCGCTCGCTGGCTGATCCCTCTGCTGCAATCTGGTGTCCACCCGAATACTATTGCTGGGACTCACCAGAGTAAAAAGCTGGAGGCGGAAGGTGGGGTTCGGTGAAACGAGCGGCCTGATCCGGGATAGAAGACACAGGTGGATTAGGCACAGTGTGTTGCTGGACGGACTCAGTCTGGAAACGTTGTAGCTGGGAAAGTAGACATGCAGGTAACCCGGCAGTGCAGAGTCTCAGCTCGGGCAGCGAATACTCCGAGCAGTCCAAACCTTCCAGGGAACAGATAACAGGCGGGAATCAACTCAGGAACTAGAAGGTCTGACAGAGAACCAGACAAGACATGAGCAACAACGATCTGACAACACAGCTGAGGAAGTTCAACCTGCCACAGGAGCTGCTGAAACAGTTCTGAAACATCATTGAATCTGTCCTGTGCACTCCAATAACTGCCTGGTTTGGTTCAGCTACAAAATCAGACATCAGAAGACTACAGAGAACGGTTCGGACTGCTGAAAGGATTATTGGTGCTCCCCTGCCCACACTTAGAGAACTGTATACATCCAGAGTGAGGAAAAGGGCTCAGAAAATCACTCTGGATCCCTCCCATCCAAGTTATCCCCTTTTTGAACTTTTGCCATCTGGCTGGCGCTTCAGAGCCGCAAACACCAGGACAGCCAGGCACAAGAACAGTTTCTTCCCCCAAGGCAATCTACCTCATGAACAGTTAAATGTTCCCCACTTTATGCAATAAAAATGTGCAATAACCTTCTATTTATTTGTTACCACCTCCATCCTAGTACATCCATGCATCTCACTCTATTCTATTCCATTCTATCATCTATAGCACAACTGTTCATACAATTTATTTATTTTTGATTTATTTTTCAATATTTGTCTATATTTACATATGTGTATTTTTATTTATTAATTTTTTTTTGTCTGTGTGTTGTTTTTGTCTGTGTACTGGAAGCTTATGTTACTAAAACAAATTCCTTGTATGCACAAGCATACTTGGCAATTAAGCTCTTTCTGATTCTGCTTCTGAAACAAACTCCTACCTATGTCAAAGATCAAAGACGGCATATGCAAACCCCTTGCCTATGAAACAATAGGCTTCATAGAGCTGAAATACATACATTAAAACACCTTTATTATTCTTCCTAAAACACACACCACATATTAAAACACTTTTAAGGTTTAAAATAAACTCATACCTATCGCCAAGATCCAAGAAAATCCACCTGCGAACCTCTCGCAAACAAACAGTAAGTGTCGGTCTATTTCTGCCGGCCAGAAACAAACGCACCTACCGTTCTCGTTCCTACCGCTGATCTTTATACATAGTTAACCACACCCCCTTAATTCATGACTTTACTCCCTAAATATCACCTGCCACAACTATAAGAAATACCATTTGTAAAATTACTACATAAGATGACAACTTTTTTAGAATATGTAATTGTATGAGTGTCTGTTCTGTTTTTGTTTCTACAGATCCTGCTTAGACAGCTAGTTTTGGACAGGTTGTTAAATAAACTGCAGTATGTTGTTAGCCACTCTGCCTCAGGCCTTGACCTGGATTATCTCCATTTCATTTTCACACATGAACTAATACTTATTGATGCACTAGAAGAACAAAATGTTATCCCTGATTGTATTGTTTATGCTCTTCGAGAGCTCTGTACATTGGTGAGAGGACAGGTTGAAAATGAAACACTTCAAATTGAGCTGGAGGCAGTTGCAGGAGTTATGGGACGACCTAAATTCATAATAGAAAAAGAAGCTCAGGTCTTTACTAGACATTCAGCTGCCCATTCCTTGCATAGCTAAACTCTTAGGAGTTAGTGAAAGAACCGTTTTTCGCAGGATGAGGGAGTTTGAGTTGTCCGTGTCAGACTCATACAGTACACTGAGTGACCAGGAGCTTGATATGTTAGTGTCCAACATCAAGTCTGAAATGCCTCATGCGGGATATAGATTGATGATGGGAAGGCTGAGATCTTTAGGTCACAAGATACAGTGGAGCAGATTGAGGGCCTCGATGCACAGAGTAGATGCAGTTGGTGTTTTTTCACGTATGACACAGCTAGGCTGTATAGTACGGAGAAAATACTCTGTTAGGGCACCTCTCAGTGTAGTGCATGTGGATACAAACCACAAACTGACAAGGTTGGTTTCTAACGAGGTTTGAAAATTGCACATTACCAAAATTGCTAAATAAATCATTTTTTTAAAATGTGTTTTCTTTCAATTAGATACAACCTTGTCATTGTTGGGGGCACTGATGGCTTTTCCAGAAAGGTAATTAGACGCGTTTATATATTTATAATGGTCCAGTCATGTTTTGTTATATCTGCTGTTCATTTTAAGTAGATATTATGCTTCATGGGTTTGCTCTGTGTTTAGATAATGTACTTGGATGCAGCTAACAATAACAAGGCATCAACTGGCTTCACCTTTTTTTAGACTCTGAATGGAATGAACTGCCTTCAAAGTAGTTGCCTTTTTTATCTTACCCTGTACAAGATTTCTTAACACATTACTTTGTAATAATAATTCAAAAATGTAATTTTTGTCACCATTCACTCACCCTCATGTTTCAAACCATTCAATTTCATTGTGTGACTGAGACTATTATACAGTCTAACAAATCCTTTTGTGTTCTGTAGAAGAATGTAAGTCATACAGATTAGAACAACAGGAGGGTGAGTAAATGGAAACTCCTTTACTTTTCCTTTAAACTGATTTATTATTTTTTTTCAAAATCTTTTACATTCATGGAAAGGGTTAGGGGGTGAAAACCTCGACATTGCACACTTAATGTTCACTATAAGGGGAACAGATCAAGCAAGTTTCATCTCTGGAAAAAGTGTACACAATCAAAGGTAAGTTGAGAAAAACTGGTTGAAGGAAAGATATTTCCTTATATTTGTTCAGTTTTTTCATCCATACCATACATGATGTAGAATAGATTGATACATTTGAAGATAATGTTAAGCACCATATATGTCCATAAGCATCTCAGACACAATGTTAAGCTTTTTTCATATTACAGGATTGAGAGGCTCTGGCGTGACGTGGACAGCAGTGTCTGTCACATATTATGATGCCCTGCATAGTCTAGAATAAGATGGCCTGCTGGACATCTCAAACACACTACACATCTTCCTTGTCCACTTTGTGTTTTTACCCCGTTTCCGCAAAGACTTGCAGGCATTTGCTGAGGGCTGGAACCCCCCACCCTCCGCACTGAGGGTAATATGAGCCCCCAGCAGTTGTGGGAGGTGGGACTTCTACAGAACAGCATTCACGAGCCTGAGAATGTAGAGGAAGGAATTATTTTCATTTCTCTCATGTATGACAGGGCACAGAGAGTGTGCAAATGTGACTGGATATTTCTAATGATTATATCTTATGAATCCCTAGGATGAGGAGGACTTTGACACAGACTGGGAGAGTGCCATCTTCCATGAGGAATCATTAACAGAAAGTGGAGTTGTGATGAGCAAGAAATGCGACACCTCCAAGCTTGTGTTGATCCTACAGCCACCTCATACTCACATGGTCGAGACATCTACGTTCAGTGCCTTAATATTTTTTTGTTGAGAAACTGGTATATGCCAAGTCTCGTTATCTGGTTGTTCATATCTACCAATGATGGAAACACACTAATATTTTCCAGTGAAACTTTATTGAAAACAAGTAATAATGTTGGTTTTAATACTGTGCAACTATTGTAAGATTAAATACAACTTTCTTTTCAGTTTATTTCACAGTAACCTCAACTGTAGTGACACTGAGAGAAGCTTGTCTTGCTGAAATTTGATAACAGGGTGCTTCCAATATGATCAATTTAAACATTATTTTTCAGCATGTTTTACAGGAACTCAACCCTAAAATGTTAAGTAATGAATAAATTCCTAGCCAAGAAGTAATGTGTCCACATTTTTTTCCACATTTTACAGATATTTGAACACAATGTTAAATAATAAATTCCTGGCCAAGAAATAACCACATCTTTAACATATTTAACTGAAACCTTGTGTTGAACAGTTAGACAAGCTTGTGTTGCTATACTCAATATGAGAAATTCCTGGCCAAGACAAAAGGCTTCCATCATCACCATTTTGAAGGCTTCATAGTTTAACATGTGTTTAACTGGTAGGATAATGGTATTGTTACATGCTGCTACAGTTGGGTAACAGATCCTATGCTCACTATATTTGACATCACAGTTCTGGTTGAACTGCACTGTGATTTTGAATAGTTTCTTCTCCTGAGACAGAATGGGAATGTGTCCCTGCCCTGTGACCCACTGAAGGAAGGATGAGAAGCTGCCTCAATACCAGAAGCACTGTCACCTGATAAACAAATGAAATGTTGTATTTAATATTTAACCATAAACAAACATCAACCAATCCATCCATTTTTCCACACTGCTTATATTCAGGGTGGTGAAAACTAGCATGTGTTGTAGTGCTGAAGGCAGGGAAACAGGTGGCCAGTCACGACAATCTGTGTTCATCAAGACAATTCCATCTAATGATAGCTCACCAAAAAATTAAAAAAGTCATTTCTTTAGCAACTTCTTGAACCTGTATGATTTAGTTTTTCCAAAGAACACAAAATGTTAATGTTTTTTTTACAGCAAAATATGCAAACTTTTTTATACAATCAAAGGGTAAGAGTGAGTTAGTGATTACAATTTTCATTTTGGGGGAACCATACATGCACTTCGTGTACTGAATAATTAATTCAAACTAATAACAATTTATTGTTCTTACTTTGCTCTTGGTCTTGTAGATGATTCATCATGGCAACCTCCACCTGTTCTCTATATGAGCTTTTCTCACTGAACTCTGCCTGACAAATGGAAATGACAAAGTCTGCATCTGCCTGTTGAAAAAAATAGATGAACATCCAAATTAAAGCCTAATCTTATATAGAGTACACAGTTGGTGTCCTGGCATGTATTTACATGCCAGTTCTTACATGTAATGATAAAGCTATTTAAAGGGATAGTTCACCCAAAAATGATAAATTTTAAAATTATTTATTAAAATTATTGTCCCAAGCCTGTATTCATTTCTTTGTTCTGCTGAACACGAAGATATTTTGAAGAATATGAGAAACAGAACAGTTCTGGGGCACCATTCACTTTTGTAGTAATTATTTTCCTACTATGGAAGTCAATGGTGCCCCAAAGCAGCCTGGTTAAACATTTTCTTCAAAATATCTTCCTTTGTGTTCAGTGGAACAAAGAAATTAATACAGGTATGGAACAACCTGAGGGTGAATAAATTATGACAAAATTTAAATTTTTGGGTGAACTATTCCTTTAAAGCTGGGTAATTTCTGTCACTAGTAGCAGAGTCAGATGTGGCATGCCAGGTGACAAAAACAGAACAATGTTTTGAAAGTACATAATTTACAATCATATGGAAATTAAGCAACAGATGTCTTTTCCATAGATATACTAGAAAGTTTGGATGGACAGACAGATAGGTAGGTATGTACAGTGCCTTGCAAAAGTATTCATACCCTTAATTTTTTTCACGTTTTGTTATGTTGCTGCCTTATGTTAAACTGCTTTAAATTATTTTTTCTCCACATCAATCTAAACTCCATACACCATAAAGGTAAACCAAAAAAAAAATGTTTTTTAACATCTTTGCAAATTTATTAAACATAAAAAACTTAAATGATTCCATTGCATATATGGGACAGTTGAAATTTAGCCCAGGAGCATTCATATTGCTTGTAGATGTTACTACACTTTGAGTGAAGTTAACCTGTGGCAAATTCAATTGAATGGGTATGATCTGGAAAGGCACACACGTTTTAATAAAAGGTCTAACAGCTGATAATGCATATCAGTGCAAAAACCAAGCCCTGAGGTCAAAAGAACTGCCTGTAGAGCTCAGAAACAGGTTTGCATCAAGCCACACATCTGGGGAAGAGTTCAGGAAAAAAATCTGCTTCATTGAAGGGTCACAGAAGCATGTAGTCTCTGTTACCCTTAATGGAAGAAGTTTGAAACTACCAGGACTCTTCCTAGAGCTGCCTCCTGGCCAAACTGAGCAATCGATGGAGATGGGCTTTGGTTGGTGTAATGACCAAGAACCTGATGGTCACTCTAGTTGAGCTCCATGATCATATGTGGAGATAGAAGAAACCTACAGAAGGACAAACATCACTGCAACACTCCACCGATCTGGGCTTTATGCTGGTGTGGCCAAACTCAATCCTTTCCTCAGTGAAGACACATGAAAACACACTTGGAATTTGCAAAAAAGCACCTAAAGGACCTTCAGAGTGTTAGAAACAAGATTCTCTTGCATGATTAACCTCAATTCCAAACATCATGTTTGAAGGAAACCAGCTCCGCTCATCACCTGCAGAGTACCATCCCAACAGTAAAGTGTGCTGGTAGCAGCCTCATGCTGTGGGCTGTTTTGTAGCAGCAGGGACTGAGGGACTCGTCAGAGTAAAATAAAAGCTCAGTGCAGCAAAATATTGAGATAACCTTAATGAAAACCTAGTCCAGAGCATTCAGAACCTCAGACTGGGCAGAAGGTTCACCTTCCAACAGGACAATGACCCTAAACACACAGCAAGAGTGGCTTAAAGACGACTCTGTGAATGTCCTTGAGTGGCCCAGACAGAGCCTGAGCTTGAACCCAGTCAAATAATTCTGGAGAAACCTGAAAATGTGTGTCTGCCCCCATCTAACCTGACAGAGCTTGAGAGGTGATGAGATGAGGAGAAGAATAGCAGATAATTGCCAAATGATGATGAGAAAAGCTTGTCGCATCAAACAAAAAAGACTTGAGACTGTAAAGGTGCTTCAGCAAAATATTTAGCTAAGGGTATGAATACTTATGCAATGTACTTATTTCAGTTTTTTTTTTGCTATACATTTACGAAGTTGTGACAATTCTGTTTTTGCTTTGTCAATATGGTGTATGGAGTGTAGAATGATATGGGGGAAAAAAGTAATTTAAAGCAGTTTAACATAAGGCAGCAACATAACAAAACGTGAAGAAAATGAATACTTTCGCATGGCACTGTAGATACTTACCTCTGTTTCTGTTCCTGGAACAAACAGTGACTGACATATCTCTGGGTGTTTTGTCATTAGATCACCAAGGCCATAAAGCTCCAAACCCTTTCTCATCTCCTGCAGCATAGGGACCAGCTTCAGAGTTACATGAAGGGTAATAGCTCTGGAGAAACAGAAATCAGTTTCATTTTGAAAAACCTCACTCAAATTGATGTTCATTAACCATTCCAACATACCGGATTATTTCATCCTTCTTCTCCATGCTGACAATACCAAGATACCCACAGCTCAGGATGTCTTCCGTGAGGTCTGTAATAGAACCTTCTGTGGCTGATTCCACCTGAAATAATAGAGAAGGGTGTATTATTCAAAGATATTAGTAAAAACATATCATTAAAAATATATAATTACATGAATAAAATTACCTGTGCTATAAGGATTCGATATTGTCCATCTCCCAGATCATTTTTATTCAGTCGTTCAAACTCTAGAGACCCACTGCATAGGAACTTGTAGCACCAGTGCATCAGGAAATTTGGAGCTGGACCACCATGGGCTATGCTGACAGCCATTATCTCTCATACAGTCCTAAAGATATACCATTTTTTTTTAGCATTTTCCACAGAAGAATTCATTTTTCTGAGGTGAGTCTTACAATTTATTAAAAATGAAAGCCCCCATGGGCTGGGATGGCCTGTTACCCAGTGAGTGGCAGAAGGTGCCTATCCTTCGAGACTTGCTCTTTCCATTTGCAGAACACACGAAAGTGCTTGAAAGTGACACCAGTTGCCTATCCCTTGTTGTGCCTGCACTGTTAGACTTGAGGAGTCACCTGTCTGACTTCTCCTTAACTCATGCCAGGAGCTACAGGGATATAGCTACACTGGCACAGAAGATGAATGAAAATATGTGTCAACGCTTCAGCTGTTTCCTTGGTCACAGACAACAAGTTCTCTCCTCTTGCTGCGGCTGCATGCTTTGTTGACCCCAGTGTATCAGCTGAAGTCCTTATCGAAAACGAGGATGAGGAAATTCATTATCTTCTAGAAAGTGCAGAAAACTACGTTACTAAAGCCCAAAACACACTGCACGATTTTAGCAATCCCATAAGATCACTGCATGTCACACTGTGCGACATGGATGTAATAAACTTGGCTACGACGTGTGTGAAGACTGTGCGATGATAACACCTATTGACTCGTACGATACGATGCACGTTCCTATAGAAGAATAAAACGTCATCAGCATGCGCTAGAGGTAAACAAAAAAAGCATGATAAATCACACTTTAGCAGTTGTAGTTTATACGTGTGCTGAAAAAAAAGGAAGCAGCGAAAAAGGAAGGGATAAGAGCTTGAGGTAAGCAGGTTTATGTTTTAGCACCATGATTTCATGTCGCATTTTTATTGGCTGGTCACAAACACACTGTGCGATGATCATGCTGTATCGTCGGCTATATTTGGTCGCAAGACCGTGACAACGGCCATCTTTGAACCTCTCTCCCTGTACGACACAGGACCACCGATTAGGTTTCACGATGCCAGTCTTTATTGTTTTTATAAAGACTGCTTTATTGTTTCACGATGCCAGTCTTTCATCTGGGACAGCCCAAAATCCTGCAGTATGTTTAAGGTTTGAAGATTAAATTTAAGACCTCGTCAACTAGACTGCTATCAGCACAAGACCACGGGAACCAGCTGAGTCCATCTGACTTTGTTGCCGCCTAGAATTAAACTGCTGGTTTTGTCTGGCCAGAGGAGAACGATGGAGTTTTGGTCCCTTCAACACACTATTTTCCTGTTTAATACTGTAAAGCCGCTTTGACACAATCTGTACTGTAAAAGTGCTATATAAATAACAGTGAAAAAAATACACTTATTAATTATTTAAAATATAAGAATAATATATAATGAATATATACAAAACGTATATATAATGTATTGCCTACATATTTTTATAGATTGAATAATTCATTTAAAATGTATTGTAATTATGTTAACATTTCCTTTTATATGATATACTTAAAGGATTAGTTCACTTCCAGAACAAACATTTACAGATAATTTACTCACCCCCTTGTCATCCAAGATGTTAATGTCTTTCTTTCTTCAGTCGTAAAGAAGTTATGTTTTTTGAGGAAAACATTTCAGGAATGTTCTCCATATAGTGGACATCTATGGTGCCCCCGAGTTTGAACTTCCAAAATGCAGTTTAAATGCAGCTTCAAAGGGCTCTAAACGATCCCAGCCGAGGAAGAAGGGTCTTATCTAGCGAAACGATCAGTTATTTTCCAAATAAAATGTACAATTTATACACTTTTTAACCACAAATACTCGTCTTGTCTAACTCTGTGATGCGCATGCATACTGACACGGTTCGTAAGAGGCGAAGACTCAAATGCAGGCAGATGGAGTCTCTTTATTTATAAATCACAAAAATAAACAAAAACACAACTCAAACCACCCCAAAGGGAAAAAAGCCAGAGTAACATAAATGCTGAAAACGGGACATAAACTGGGCACAGGACAGACAGCAATCACAGGCATGAACAGGTACATACGTGAGACAAACAAGCCCAGAACAACAAACACGGAGCTTAAAAGGAAAAAGCAATCAGGTAAACAGGTGGGGCAAATTAATCAATGAACAGGTAATGAGAAAACAGCTGAGTGGAGTCTGGGGAATGGAGTCCGGGAGTAAGGGAGATGGCGACCTCTGGTGGTGAGAGGAAGAAACACAGGGCAAAAACCCCTGACAGGACCCCTCCTCTAAGGAACGGCTTCCAGACGTTCCCGAGCGCCCAACCAGGGGGCGGAGTAGGGGGAAGGATGGGGGGGCCAGGTCCGTGTGCTGGAGGGGGACCTTGGGACTGAGGCAGTGCCGGCGGGATGGGGACCCAGGGCAGAACCAGCGGCCACCACTGTGGTGTGTGTGCACCGCCTCTTCTGGAGCCTTGTGAGCAGACACCGCCGCCTCGGGGGAACTGTGAGCGGATACCACCACCTCAGTGGGATCCGGAGTGGGCAACACCGCTTCGAGAACATCGTGAGCGGACACCTCCGCTTCAAGAACATCATGAGCGGGCGCTGCCACTTCTGGAGGATTGTGAGCGGGCGCCCCTGCCTTAGGTGGATCTTGAGTGGGCATCGCCGCTTCGAGAACATCATGAGCGGGCACCGCCGCCTCAGGATGATCGTGAGTGGGCACCACCACCTCGCGAACATCATGAGCGGGCACCGCTGCCTCGGGAGGATCGTGAGTGGGTGACAAACACTAGATCGCGGCAGAGGCAATGGAGCTCCGCCCCCCTGAAGGAAACGAAGCCTGACCCGCAGCTCCGAGATGGTCATTTTCCCGCAATGGGAACATGACTCATCCGCGAACGCCACCTCAGTGTGTTTAATGCCCAGACACGTTGTCGCCTTAACAAAGATGCACCCGCTTATTGTACTCTTTTAGAGAAATTGGCTCTTTTAGGAAATGCTCTTTTCAGGCTGGCGGCTTTGGGATTCAGTTCGCCCGGCATCCCCCCAAGTTCAATGTCATCTGCTTCACGACAGTGAAGGCGGCCGATGCTCCTGTCTTGCGTGCGGAGATCGCAGTCCTACTGGCAAAGGATGCGATAGAGCCGGTCCCTCCAGCCAATATGAAGACGGGGTTTTACAGCTCCTACTTCATTGTACCCAAGAAAGGCGGTGGGTTACGACCAATCTTGGACCTGCGTAGTTTCTTTCATTGAAAACTCTGCTCCTGCTTGCACTGGCCTCCATCAAGCCCCGGCTATGTGCCCAAGGTTCCCACTACTCCCTTCGGGGATCAGGTGGTGAGCCTGCAAGCGCTGCCCCCAGAGGAGGCAGACCCAGACCTAGCTTCGCTCTGTCCCATCTGAGCCTTGAGATGCTACGTAGACTGGACACAAAGCTTTAGGACCTCAGACCAGCTCTTTGTCTGTTACAGAGGCCGGCAGAAGGGGAAGGCTGTCTCTAAGCAGAGGATGGCCCACTGGATTGTGGATGCCATCACCCTGGCTTATCAGGCACAGGGTGTGCCCTGCTCGTTCAGGTTGCGAGCTCACTCTACTAGGAGAGTTGCATCCTCCTGGGCGCTGGCTCGTGGCGCCTCGCTGACAGATATTTGTAGAGCTGCGGGCTGGGCGACCCTCAACATGTTCGCTAGATTCTATAGCCTTAGTGTGGAGCCGGTATCCTCCTGTGTTCTCACCTCAAACGGGTAGAGGCACTGAGAGGCCCCGGTTTAGTGTCGGCTTGCTAAAACTGCTCCAAAGTGTCCTACAGTAGACCCTGTTGAGATCCTCTGTCACCCTCGGCAGCGGACGCGGCAGAACGTCCGGCGCCGGGCCTTCACGATTACGGTATCCTCCTGTGTTCTCATCTCAAACGGGTAGAGGCACTGAGAGGCCCCGGGTTAGTGTCGGCTTGCTAAAACTGCTCCAGAGTGTCCGTACTGTAGGCCCTGTCGAGCTCCTCCGTCCCCTCGGCAGCCAGACGTGGCAGAATGACCGGTGCCAGGCCCTCACTCGATGAACGCGTGAAAACTGGTAGAGGGCTGGGTTCCATATGTAGAGGCCTAAGTGGTTCCCATATGTGTAAAGTCCACGGTATAGCCTCAGAGCCCGTGTTTCCCCGACAGACTTCTGCCATTCCAAGAGGGTTACAATCACCTCCAATCTTCCATATGCACCTAAGGAATGTTCATATGTGTATT
>NW_015537967.1:63476-66706 GCF_001515605.1 Sinocyclocheilus anshuiensis
GTCTCTAAGCAGAGGATGGCCCACTGGATTGTGGATGCCATCACCCTGGCTTATCAGGCACAGGGTGTGCCCTGCTCGTTCAGGTTGCGAGCTCACTCTACTAGGAGAGTTGCATCCTCCTGGGCGCTGGCTCGTGGCGCCTCGCTGACAGATATTTGTAGAGCTGCGGGCTGGGTGACCCCCAACACATTCGCTAGATTCCAACACATTCGCTAGATTCTATAGCCTTCGTGTGGAGCCGGTATCCTCCTGTGTTCTCATCTCAAACGGGTAGAGGCACTGAGAGGCCCCGGGTTAGTGTCGGCTTGCTAAAACTGCTCCAGAGTGTCCGTACTGTAGGCCCTGTCGAGCTCCTCCGTCCCCTCGGCAGCCAGACGTGGCAGAATGACCGGTGCCAGGCCCTCACTCGATGAACGCGTGAAAACTGGTAGAGGGCTGGGTTCCATATGTAGAGGCCTAAGTGGTTCCCATATGTGTAAAGTCCACGGTATAGCCTCAGAGCCCGTGTTTCCCCGGCAGACTTCTGCCATTTCTATGAGGGTTACAATCACCTCTAATCTTCCATATGCACCTAAACGGATGTCATATGTGTACGTGCTTCCGTAACCTCCATCGGGAAGGATGGGGCTTCCGCAACGTTCCTGTTCCAAGAGGAATGGGTACGTTTTCCCAGTGTTATCCAATCTCACTGAGTGGGTAGTGCTATGATAACGGTGCTGGTCTTCCTGTTGCGAGCCCCGGCCTACACCACAAAGGAGCGCAGGCGGCTCGCACAGGACACTGGAAGGGTCAGCATCAATGGCACTTTGGTAGGGATTCCAATTTGTCGGTCACCGACGTGACTCGGAGTGACCGACTGAAAGGGAACGTCCTGAAGGAGGGAACGGAGACATCACGTCCTGTCGCCACGGCTGCTGTACCACCGCTGAGTGGCTGGGTCACCGGCTCGGCTCCTCAGCGAAAATGTGTGTATGTGTTGCACCAGCTGCCTTTTTCAGTCGCAGTCATCGCATGCCAATGTGCATTGGCTCGTTTAGTTTACACTCAAAGTGGATTGGTCTCTCTAAGCGAGATCCCAATTCATTGGTCACCGACGTGACGTCTCGGTTCCCTCCTTCAGGGAACGAGGGTTACATGCGTAACCGATACGTTCTTTTTATGAGGGCAAATTAATTGAAGTCTTACCCGTCGATGAGTGCTACCTTTGCCGTGTTTGCCTTCCCTGCTTTACTCTAATCTCTCTCAATGGTACGATCCAGATGAAACCTGTCGTTTGGTATCTGAATTGCACAGTTCTCTCCATGAAGGAGGACTCTTCAAAAGTTTTCAAGTTCCTCACCTAAAATGGATGAGAACATACCATGTAAATACAATTTAGGCCAAAATCATAACATGAAGAAATGGACCGTTATTATTAGTCAACCAGAAAAAAATGCCCTGCATAATATAAAGAGACAACCTGAAAATCAGCTTTTAATACAGCTAAGGTAAGTATGTGACTATTTAAAGTATATTTCACTCTATATGAAATGAATATTTTTAAGCTTTTATATTTATTATTTTAAGAATATTTAGAACATATTTTATTGATAAGCTGTTTATGTTTTGTATTATTTTTTCCAATTTTGTCTCACTGTTTTATTGTATTATTGACTCCGTATAATAAAGAAGAAAAACAAAAAGCAAATGAAACGAAGCATATTGACTTGACTGGATACTCATTTAGAGCCTTGTCTTGTTGAAAATGCTGACACGAGTCTACCCTATATTTATCTTGCTAAATGAGGAGGAAATGTAAAAAAAAAAAAAAGCTAATGATTGACTAGAACAACACTTAATTTAGCTGGAAATCATTACCTGGAAAACACTTCATGTTAGCTCATGAAACAATTTCTTCAGAAAATTCCTCTGTAATGTAAGGTGCAGTCATTTACACTGGAATAGATAAAGTTGACTCAACGCTTTATTGCATGTTTGGTATTTAGATAACCAAATTCAGCTTTGTTCCTAAAGATAACCTCTCAATTGGCCAAGATAGCAGAACGTATAACTGATAGCAAAGACTGGATGGCTAGTTAACTTCCTTCTTCTCAATCATGTATTAGTTATTGGATCAAAAAAACTCAAGACACAAGATCACTGAATATAATCTTTCTCTTGATGGGTTTACTGTTATGCCATCTTCTAGGTTATGAGCCTGGGTGTTACGTTTGATAGCAATCTGTCCTTTGATAATCGTATTTCCAATGTTTGCAGAATGGCCTTTTTCTACTTTAGAAATGCTACTGAACTAAGACATAATTTAGGCCAGAGGAGAACTGGGTCCCGTTCTTCGTACCTCGCTTAATACATCTGATTTGAAAGATGCCAGATCTTCTAATCGTGATAACTGATCTCTGGCTAATTTGGTTCTTCAAACGAATTTGCGGATTTGGTTAAAATATCTGTATTCATTTGTCTAAGATTACTGCGTGTTCTTGTGTTTCCCGAAAAGGGCATATGTATCGATACTGGAAACCACGATCAGCAATGCAGCGATTGGCTGGCGGCAAGACAGCAACGTAATGACATCATATAATTAAAAAAGACACCTGACGAAAAACTTGACAAATTTCTGGTCCTTTATTATGAAACAGCCAAGCGAACAAAACTACATAAATGTAATAACAGATAAATGAAATGTGCACTGTTTTTATTTTATTTATTTTATATTTTTTACACGATGCCCAATTATTTATATTCAGGATTACTAGTATTTGTGCAGGCTTTACATTTTTAGTTCAATGTTGTAATTAGCAATTCATGTAATTTAATCTTTGAAGCAGATTTGTTGTGACAGCATTAATTAAAGTTTCTTAAGGGTCAAGATCATGTTATCTGCATCTCCTGCGCTCCATCAAGCCACTCCCATAATAGCTGTCATCTCTCAAATTAATGCACGACTCTACATTATCTGTATAGCATGTGTGTAAGACTCGAATACAATTATGAAATAATTATTTTATGACAAATAAATCTTTCAGTGAGTAAAACTGGCTGTGTCTACAGTATTAAAGACTACACAACATTATTATATTATCTTTTAAATTAATTTTTAAATGATTATTATTTTAAATTATTGTCGCTGGATTAGTAGGGTACACTTGTAATAAAGTAGCGGTGGTAGCGGACATATTTTAGGTATCAATTCTGCGTAAAAAGATGCTATCTGATCCTGTTTACATGAAATA
>NW_015537967.1:66857-69064 GCF_001515605.1 Sinocyclocheilus anshuiensis
AATACAATTATAAAGTTATTATTTTATCACAAATAAATCTTTCAATGAGTAAAACTGTCTGTGTCTATAGTATTATAGATTACACATCATTATAATATTATTTTCAAATACATTTTTGAAATTATTATTATTTTAAATGATTGTCCCTGGATTAGTTGGGTACTCTTGTAATAGAGTATCAGTGGCTGGGACAGATTTTAAATACCAGTTCCACTTAAAAAGATGCAATCTAATCCTGTTTACATGAAATAAGCTGCTCCCGAGCAGGTTTAAATTTACGGACCCGTTGCTATGACAGCTCCACTGACTGAGCTTGGTTTCTCTCTGGGGTTTTTTCTCCATTTCTGTCACCTGATGGAATTTGGGTTTGTCACTGCTGTCGCCTTTGGCTTGCTTAGTCGGGGCCTGAAAGTCACTTTGTAATATTCAGTACCACTGCATTTACCAGTTTTTTTATAAACATTTTCAATCACATATAACATAAACATAGTCAAACCAACCATCAAACAATGACCATCTTTTACAATGCTAGTGAGATAGAAGAAGAAAGAAGAAGAAAAAGAACACACGTGCAAAATATTGCTTAATGAGACATCGATAAAATCCAAGTATGGAGTCCAAACTTGAGGAAAAGCTTCAGTAGACATATGAGTTACACAAGTTAAGAATTCTAAGGGAATCATTTCCTTAATAATCATGTGCCATCCTTTCAAAGATGGGGGTTTTTAGGTGAGGGACTTGAAAACATTTGGAGAGTTGGCATTGGATGCCATGGATTCCTGGAGGTAATTGTCAATAATTTTCATTATTTCTTCATGTTATGATTTTGGCCTAAATTGTATTTACATGGTATGTTCTCATCCATTTTAGGTGAGGAACTTGAAAACTTTTGAAGAGTCCTCCTTCATGGAGAGAACTATGCAGTTCAGATTCGGATACCAAACGACAGGTTTAATCTCTCTCAATGGTACGATCTAGATGAGATTAAAGCAGGGAAGACAAACACGGCAAAGGCAGCACTCATCGACGGGTAAGACTTCAGTTCATTTTCCCTCATAAAAATAATTTATGATGTTCACTAATGTTCGTCAAGTTCAAAAACTGTCAAATTTTAATAATAGCATTTATCAATCTGACCCAGACCCTCTGGCTGAAATGCTCCATTTTGGGGCCTGCTTGTAGAGTGCCAGTCCCCATCTGATCTGGGCTCTTTCTGTCAGTTTACATCATGTTACATATGCTCAGAGATTAGGTACCAGGGCCATTTCCTCAGAAGAGGCCAGAAAGGCAGTGCCTTCTCAAAAAACTGGATGAGAAAATGTTGAAACAATGCAAATAGTATGAAATATGATATTAAAAAGTGTATAAATGAGCCATTTTTCTAAAGTGACACTGTTCTTTTTCTATGTGCTGGTGTCGCTGTTGCACAAAGTCACAGCAGGAGGCATCGTCTCTCTTGCCTCTCCTGAAGCCACTGAAGCAGGATTCCTCAAACCCAGCCCTGCAGAGCTGAGCTCAAACCTTGATCAGACTCAACTACCTGTGACTCTGAAGGCATGGATTAGCTTGCTCAGGTGTCTTCACGTGAATATTAATTTTAGTAAAACATCAACATTGACTAGAGCTAAACCTCAGTAAGAAATGTTTGTGGACGTATGAAAGTAAGTAAGTCAAACTGGTTTGTAGTAAGTGAAGTAGCTGTGTGTCTGGAAGTTAGCTGTAGTTGTGTTTCTGCTCATCACTTTATTTCTAAAGCGCTTTATACAATATAGATTGTGTCGAAGCAGCTTTACAAAGACAAATAGGAAAATAGTAAAATCAACTATGGAAACTCAACTATGGAGACAATTCAGATTATGCTGTAAAGCTGCTCTAAAAGACAACAGTGTCATTATTTAGTTCAAGGGAGAAATTCACTGCTGGTTTAGTACAACAATTTGAAGCAAGAATTCAGCGATAAGCATTCAGTGCATTCAGCAATAAGCATTTAGTGGATCAGTGACCATCTACTTACGTAACCATGGTTCCCTGAGTAGGGAACGAGACACTGCGTCCTCTAGGGGTCACTATGGGGAACACCTTCAGTGTGACCGGTGTCTGAAGCATATATCTAAAAACGACAATAACATTGGTCGGCAACAGCCTATGACGTCACTACCGGTGCAACTATAGTATAAATAGGCGCCGGGAGAACACGTCATCCTCTT
>NW_015537967.1:69519-70450 GCF_001515605.1 Sinocyclocheilus anshuiensis
TTCCCTACTCAGGGAACCATGGTTACATAAGTAACCTGAAACATTCCCTTTCAAGGGAAGCCACCGCGCGTAGCCCCTACCATACAGGATTTTAGAAAGAACGCAAAAGCTTAGTGTGCAAACTTACCACAGTGTGGATTTTAGAAAGTGCACAGGAACTTCACGTGCACACTTACCATAACATGGATTTTAAAGACACTGTTCTAAGGGCTCTCGTGGCACTCTGAAAGAGCAGCCCATAGATGGAAATGGTGGATCCCAAGAACAATATGTTTGAGAAGTCATCAACTCAATCTATGGTATAATGCTGGTATGGCTAGCAGTAAGTTACCTAGCTGAGGGAGCATAACACCCAGCTCTCAGCCGAGAGGGGGCTCGACCTACAGCATGTTCGTTAGAAATCTTAAAGGTAAGCGTACTGCAAGCTTTGCCTCCCTGATGCGCTGAGGAAGGGCCTAGTTCGCCTGATGTTGCCGGTTCCAGGTGCTCTGGGAAAACAGAGAACTCAACTCTCCACGTGAGAGGAGAACTCCGAATTCAGAAAAGGGGTAGCGTGCTCATAGGCAACCCTCTGATAGAGGGGAGCACTGCTAAACACCACCACGAGAACACCCCACGGAGCGGGTAATTCAACTCCTCAGAAGGGGAGAGAACTCAAATGCTCGGAAGAAAGCACCATGCTCACAAATAACCCTCTACAGTGAAGGGAGCGATGCTTTAAAAGTGTGTCAAAAAAGACACACTAGTTGAGTGGAGCCCACGGTGAGTACCAGGGTCTAAGCCAACTCAGAGAAAGGGAACGAGGCTAATAACGCGTAACCCTTACCATACAGGATTTTAGAAAGTGCGCAGAGTTCTTAGCGTGCACACTTACCACCATGTGGATTTTAGAAAGTGCACAGAGTGCTCAGCGTGCACACTTACCACCAAG
>NW_015537967.1:70888-83503 GCF_001515605.1 Sinocyclocheilus anshuiensis
AAAAGCTTAGCGTGTGCACTTACCATAGTATGGATTTTATAGAGATCTGCTCACAGATGCCCAGAAGTCCTCAGCCGCTCAATCGGGAGCGGCAGGCTCAAAGACAACCCTCAGAGGTGAGAGGAGCACTGCCTGAATTGACCCGAATAGAGGCAGCTTATCAGGGAAGCAGCAAGCTGCCCAACTACCTGATGTCACTGCCACGGAGAAACTCGCTCAATCGGGAGCGGCAGGCTCAAAGACAACCCTCAGAGGTGAGAGGAGCACTGCCTGAATTGACCCGAATAGAGGCAGCTTATCAGGGAAGCAGCAAGCTGCCCAACTACCTGATGTCACTGCCACGGAGCGACTCCTAGCTAACACTCACAGAGAGGGGAGCACTTCTTAGCTCAACCAGAAGGGGGCGCTAGATTAGAAGGGGTAACCCAGCAGGGCCCGAAAAGAGACAGTCCACTGGTGCAGCTGGACACGGTCTCGTGCTCTCTATCTCGATAGAGAGCGTGGGTCCCGTATAACCAGACCCGATAGAATCTGAAGAAATAGCTGGACCCAAAAATAATTATTGCGTATAGAGCTTACTGTTCCTCAGAGCAGAAGCACAAAGGAGGGGTTTCCACAGAAACACAAATCCCTCTTACCTCAGGGAACGCAGTGTAATCCAGCACACTCCACAGAGGGGTGATTATTGGTTCAACCCTAAGAGCCTGCCGCCTTAAGAGAAGATGTCTCCCCCATGGCCAGCGTCTCTTCAACAGGTGGCATCTTCTCATAACCATTTAGGGCTGTAGTACTCAAGTCATTTTTCTATCGTCTCGGACTTGTCTCGGACTCGTTGGTGTTTGCACTCGGGCATGTCTCGGACTTGGTCATTGGACTCGCCAAATGTTCTCGTTGGTCTCGACCGAGTCCAGCAATATGCTTTTTTTTCTCCTTCAAAAAAAAACACATTTGCATGTCGCGCCTGAAAACGCGTGGAAAATGCTAGGCGCGTCGCTTTCTCCTTCATTCCAAAGCACTCTGTAGCCTGCGCTCTATGCTTGCGCTCCGTGGCGTCTGCCGTTGCTAAGCAACCATGACCTGCGCTCTCCATGAAGACGCGGAAGTTTCAGCAAAGGATAAATGGATTTCCAGCACTAAAAATCCCTTGAAATTTATTTTAAAAATGGCTATCCTTGTACAGCTATGATTAGCTGTTTCTCCATCTTGGCTTAGCTTTCAATTTTGTTAAGGGAAAGGATGAAGCTAATTGGTTGATTCTTGTCACATGACCCGCCGCGCACTTGCTGCGTTCTGAAAAGTTTAGATGTTTCTAATTTAATTTTCTACCTGTTAGTGTCACGAATCCGGTCCATTGAACTTCCGTCTGCTTGCCACTAGAGGTCACCCTTCCACTACTATGGACTCTTGCACCACACTACTGTTGCACTTCACCCGGACTACAGTTCCCATCATCCATTGCACTGATTACACACACACAGCTGAATGCACACAACACTGATTGCACACAGCTGTCATCAATCACACCTTCCCTATATAACACTCACTCTGTTCCCCGTCAAGCTGCCGAATATTGTTTAGCGAATATCATTGTTTAGCTGATAGCTACCTTACGGAGCCTGCTTAGTTTTCCTAGCCTTAGCGGAGATTAGCTGTTTCTCCATCTTGGCTTAGCTTTCAATTTTGTTAAGGGAAAGGATGAAGCTAATTGGTTGATTCTTGTCACATGACCCGCCGCGCACTTGCTGCGTTCTGAAAAGTTTAGATGTTTCTAATTTAATTTTCTACCTGTTAGTGTCACGAATCCTAGCCTGTGTACCTGGATTTATCCCTCTAGTCTCGCCCTGTTGGATTCCGTTTGCCGTCGACTGACCCTTGCTTGTTTACCGGATTGCCCTTGCCTTGTCTTCTCCATACCAGTTTGCCATTGTCTGACCCATGCCTGTTTCTGACCACGCCTTTGGAATAAAGCCTTGCAAATGGATCCGTACGTCTCATGTCTTGTCTGCATCGTAACAGTTAGATTGTGTTTTATTAACGTCTACACCTACCCCAGCCTTAAACTTACCCTTTACAATAATGAAATACTAATTATTGTTGTACAGTGTGATAAAAATTACGCTGCATTTGTGCGCATGCCCAGTAGCACCAAACGTATCCCTTCTATCGCGTGCATGCGTCATATCCCGAGCTTTGTGTGTGCGCGCTGTGCGAACATCAAAATCATTTAAATTTTTGACCACAGACACGATGTCAGCAAACAGCAGCATTATACAGTATGGTTTTACAAACCACAGAGAATTCTTCGACGGGGCACGGAAGAAGAAACACATGGCCAACTGCAAATTTTGCAACAAAACTATTGCAGAAACCTGTGGGACAACATCTAATTTCGTAAGGCACCTGCAAAGACACCACAAAAAGAGGTAAGTTGAGCCGGAAGACATCCTAATCATAAGAATTAGCCTTTGTATTTGATTCTTTGGTAACACTTTACAATAAGGTTAATTAGTTAACTACATTAGTTAACATGAACTAATAATGAATATTCCTTCTACAGCATTTATTAATATGAATAAAGCCTTGCAAATGGATCCGTACGTCTCATGTCTTGTCTGCATCGTAACAGTTAGATTGTGTTTTATTAACGTCTACACCTACCCCAGCCTTAAACTTACCCTTTACAATAATGAAATACTAATTATTGTTGTACAGTGCCTTAACCAGCCTGTAAAATCACGAGTGATTCATGACGGTCCTCGTTCGTCTCTAAGTGATCTTATGGACTATGCTCTATTATCTGTTGGTTCAGCGTTCACTGTGGGTATCGCGGAGGAATGCGACCCCGCACTCACTCGTGTAATGGCGGCCGCACTAGATCACAGTTGATCGTCATGAACCAAGTCAAGTCACAATTTATTATGATGAGTCAAGTCTAGTCACAGTTGATCTTCATGAGGCAAGTCAAGTCACAGTTGATCGTCATGAGTCAAGTCAAGTCACAACTGATCTTCATGAGTCAAGTCATGTCACAGTTGATCGTCATGAGTCGAGTCAAGTCAAGTCACAGTTGATCGTCATGAGTCGAGTCAAATCAAGTCACAGTGGATCGTCATGAGTTAAGTCAAGTCACATTTGCTCTTTCTGAGTCACATCAAGTCACAGTTGATCTTCATGAATCAGGTCACATCACAGCTGATCATCCAGAGTCACGTCACATCACAGTTGATCATCCAGAGACACGTCACATCACAGCTGGTCATCCAGAGTCCGGTTACTTCCTGTCTCCTGCACCCAGAAATCCGAGGTCAGTTCGTCAGTATCCCAGACTGGCATCCAGCGTGGAGGACCCACCACTGGTGTCGGCACGTGCAGCTGGTATCCCTAAACCAGCACTCTCAAGCCCACCAGTTCCTGAACTATTTCCCCTGTCTGTAGCGATTCCCACAATGGGGATCACGTTATGGTGTATTTGGGCTACATACACCACCACTGAAACTTTAGAAACGGCGGCAGCCACTGTGATGTCTCCCGAGGTGTCGGCTGATGCTGCAGATCCTCCCAAGGTAGTGGAGTTCACTGCTGTTTCCCCAGAGGTGATGGCGCCTGCTGCAGCTTCTCCAGAGGTGGCGGCGTGTGCTGCAGAACCTCCTGAGGCGGCGGCAGCGCTCGCTTCAACTCCTTGTACGGTGGTAGCCTGTCATGTCATAGTCGAAGGAACCGTTAATGAACTCTCCCTATTTCCTGATGGTCCTACTGTAGAACCTCCAGAGGTGGCGGCATCCGCTGCAGAACCTCCAGAGGTGTCAATGGTATCCACTTATGAACTCTCTACCCGTCCTGTCACGGCTATGGAGGCCGTCTGTGAATTCTCGTCCTGTTCTGTTCCGGCCAAGGAGGCCGTCTGTGAACTCTCTGCCCGTCCTGTCACGGCTATGGAGGCCGCAACCGGCACTCTTCGTGTGATATTGATTAACTATATGAATTGATATAAATATATACATTTTCTGCCTCCTTATCTTAAAGTATGTGATCATTGTTAATGTATATTAATAGACTGAATCATGCAGTGAAAGAGCGCACTATAAATGCGCACGCGCACTAAAGCCAGTGTTGGTCTAACCAGACTTCATCACGTCGCGTATGCGTGACTCTGTAGGTGTGTTTTGATTAGCTTTTGCAATATACTCGATAATGTCATGATGTCTCACGAGTTCAGTATTTGCGCTAAACCTGTGCAGATTTGGCCTGCATGAACTTCCCCAAGAAATTAATGAATGAACATAGTTTACGAAAAGTAACCGGCCAAATTGGCTGGTGATTTGACAGCGTTCCCCGCCACAGCTGATTTTTTACCCGCATTTGGCGGGTTGGAGGGTGTTAATTTCAAACCCTGAGTGTATATATAATATATTGTATATAATATTGTATAACAATATTGTTACACTACAATCAAAAGACGGAAAATGTGAAGTTGCACTTCAGCTTGTGTGAAATTGCTATACCTAAAGTAAATAAAATGTAAAAAAGTAAATAAAAATTATTTGATCCTACAGCTCCAAACTCGGTCCTAGAGGGCCGGTGTCCTGCCGAGTTTAGCTCCAACCTTAATTAAACACACTTGAACCAGCTAATCAAGCTCTCACTAGACACACTAGTTTGGAGACCACTGTCCTTGGACTCGGTCTTGACTCGGTCTCGACTAGTCCTGGTCTTGGACTTGTCTTGGACTCGACAAAGCTGGACTTGACTACAGCTCTACGTAACCACTACCACAGCTGTTAAATAAACAAATTATTCACAACTAATTTGGTCATCTTTATTTCCTACAAATACAAAAGCAACAATTATTATTTTCCCTGTTGGATTTTAATATTGTGGCCATCTCCTCTTCATCTGTCAGTGGTGCTGGTGCAGGTTCTCCCCCCATTTTACGAGTCTCTGCCTTCTTGCTGTTGGCTGAATAGAAGTCAAATGTTTATTTCATTACACTAATTAAGAAATGTATGTTGGATTAGAGAACATTTAATTATGTGAAAAGAGCATTAGACTATGTGGAAAAAGCCACTGCACATTGAAATAGACACTGAATGATATTTATTGAATATGTCAAATGTTTGTAAAGTCATGTAGCCTACACCCATAAACCTTTTACACTTAAAGCTTTACCTGACTGAATTATGTTTTTATGTTTAATTTTTTCTGCTGCCAGGTGTTTTTTTTTTCTTCTTTTGCCCGTGGGGTACCATAAAAATTGAGATTACTTCAATAACTTACCATTCTGCAGGTTTTCACCTCTGATATTTTAACAGTGAGGGGTCATATGATGCGATTTCAAGTTTTCCTTTCTCTTTGGAGTGTTACAAGCTGATTGTGCATAGATAAGCTGTTCAGCTGTTCTGAAACTGAAAACTCAGACTTTCCCATCTCAGGGTAAGTCAACTCAGAGTTCAAGTTTTAACTCAGAGTTTGCTGAACCTCCTTTCTGGAATACACCTCAGGGGGGGTATTCCAAAAAGCAGGTTATGTGACATACCCAGGTATGTTTGAAGATAAGCAAGCGGATAACCTCAGCTTTCGGTTCCAAAATCAGAGGTTACTTTCAGGGTATGTCAGTAACCATAGCAACTTGCTCTCTGAAGATAACTTGCTCCGGAGCAGGTTATGTTCCAGGCTTAGTTCACTTCAGCGCTATCAGCACATGCATGATCAGCGCATGATCTACTGACGAGCCTTCAGTGGGCAGTGGTTTGTGGTCAATCAACCGAGAGTTCAGGGTTTAACAGATGGTAAGTTATCCGTGCTTTCTGGAATACACCCCTGTTCTTCGTACGTCGCTAACTCAGTTAGCTGGATTTTATTGTTGATGATTTGGCATGATCTTGGATTGATTGGTTCTTCGAAGCTCATCCCGGAGTTGCTGTCATAGCAACAGGTCATTAAGCTTAAACCTGCTTGGGAGCAGGCTTATTTCATGTAAACAGGATTAGATCGCATCTTTGTAAGCAGAATTGATACTTAAAATCTGTCCCAGCCACTGCTACTTTATTAGAAGAGTACCCTACAGATCCAGGGACAGTAATTTACAATAATAATAATTTAAAAATAAATACAAAAAATATTATAATGTTGTGTAGTCATCATCTATAACATTATAGACAGCCAGGTTTGCTGGTTGAAAAATGTATTTGTGATTAAATAATTACATTATAATTGTATTGGAGTCTTACACACATGTTATACAGTTAATCTGAGCCGTGCATTCATTTGAGTGCTGACACTTATTATGGGAGTGGCTTGAATTAAGAAACTTTAATAAACGCTGTCACGTAACAAATCTGCTTCAAAGTTCAAATTCAATGAATAACTAATTACAACACTGAAATAAAAATGTAAAGCCTGTACAAATACTAGAAATCATGAATATAAATAATTAGGAAAAATGTAAATAAAATAAAATAAAAACAGTGCACATTTCATTGATCTATTATAACATTTATGTAGTTTTGTTCGCTTGGCTGTTTCCTTATAAAAGTCCGCTGTCACGTAACAAATCTGCTTCAAAGTTCAAATTCAATGAATAACTAATTACAACACTGAAATAAAAATGTAAAGCCTGTACAAATACTAGAAATCATGAATATAAATAATTAGGAAAAATGTAAATAAAATAAAATAAAAACAGTGCACATTTCATTGATCTATTATTAAATTTATGTAGTTTTGTTCGATTGGCTGTTTCCAGAAATTCGTCAAGTTTTTTGGTCAGGTGTCTTTTTTAATTATGTCATTGCGTTGCTGTCTTGCCGCCAGCCAATCGCTACATTGCTGATCGTGGTCTCGAGTATCGATACATCTGCCCATTTCGGGGAACACGAGAACGCGCAGTAATCTTAGACAACTTAATCCAGATATTTTAATCAAATCCGCAAATTCGTTTGAAGAACCAAATTAGCTAGATATCAGTTATCACGATTAAAAAGACCTGGCATCTTTCAAATCATCTCGGATGTAATAAGCGAGGTACGAAGAACAGACCCCTGGGGTGTATTCCAGAAAGCGGGTTTTGTTGGAAACTCAGAGACTGCTAACCCCAGAAAAGGGAAACTCAGGGTTTTCGGTTCCAATAAAAGACAAAACTAAACCTCTCGGTAAGTTACCATAGTAACTTACTCTGTGAAACTAACCTGCGGTGTATTCCAGAAAGGAGGTTCAACAATGAGTTAAAACTTGAACTCTGAGTTGACTTGCCCCGAGATTGGAAACTCTTGAGTTTTCGGTTTCTGGACAGCTGAACAGAGCTAGTTCAATCCTTGAAAAGCCATGATCAATGGAGCTCCGGAATTACGATTCACCATGGCAACAGCACCCGACAAAAAGACTACGCAATACGTAACTTAAATTCTTAATCACTGTTATAATATGTTATTGAACTAATCTTAATTTTAACGGTATCCCAAGGGCAAAAAAAGAAAAAACCGTGGCAGCAGAAAAAAATGTAACATAAAAACATAATTCAGTCAGGTAAAGCTTTAAGTGTAAAAGGTTTATGGGTGTAGGCTACATGACTTTACAAACATTTGACATATTCAATAAATATCATTCAGTGTCTATTTCAATGTGCAGCGGCTTTTTCCACATAGTCTAATGCTCTTTTCACATAATTAAATGTTCTCTAATCCAACATACATTTCTTAATTAGTGTAATGAAATAAACTATTGACTTCTATTTAGCCAACAGCAAGAAGGCAGAGAGACTCGTAAAATGGGGGGAGAACCTGCACCAGCAGGTTCTGTATATCAGTTATCTGTATAAATTATAAAACACTATTATGACAAGGTAATGTTTAATTTACTATATCATATATACTTATTACATTTTATATTATCATCTCACACATGGATCGGCATTTTTTATAATGTATTTCTATAATAAAAATACAGATCTGATATGACTTAATATATAATTAGCATCAAACAAACAATATAATTCTTATTCTCCAGGATTAAAGAGTAAACAGAAAAAAAGAAAAATTATTGCACATTCATCAATTAGGTGGCGATATGCACTAAGCATGTAAATGAACAAAAGAAGAAGAAAGAAACAGCATGGTGCGATTTTTCTTAGCCTTGTCGATTCGTCGCTCTGTTGAGAATGTCTTGAGTCTTAATCAGGAACATACTCTGTGTTGAATGAACTTACTCCCGGACGCGTTTTTGGAACCACATACCTCGAGTAAGCAAGGTTTGGGGTTAATCAACCGAGAGTTCAGGGTTTAACAGATGGTAAATTAACCGTGCTTTCTGGAATACACCCCAGCTCTGCTGATGTTCATGTTTATGTAGACACTGAAAACACGATTATTGTCATGCGTACTTCAGTATGTAGTAGATAAATGGCGCCACTCAGAGACATGCAGAAACAAGCAGATTATTTATATAGCAGTCTCTTCATGCTTCACAGACACATATATCATCTTTTGATTTATCCATCCAACAGATTGCGCTTTTCATGTGGTATCCTCGTTATACTGTAAATTCCATCTTCATGGCACCAGGATTCCCTCTGCATCACGGAAATCATATGGCCTTAATTTATAACTTTTTATAAATGCGACACACCTTCATCTGCACAGAGGGATGGTGTCCACGAATATGAGCGAACAATGAATGTTTAACAACAAGATTTTTAACGACAGTAGTGTTTGGAGGGGATGGATGTACATAGAAATTATGTTAAAGTTGCTGGGTGGCAAGAGAAAGCTTCCATTAGTACCAACTGGAATTTATGAAATTGCAAGTCATGTTGCACCCAAAATAGCATATTTCTTATATTTGCTGACCAATAATGTTTGAAAATTTGGCAAAGCCATGCCCCCCAAGCATTTTGGTTTCATAAGGTGATTTTGAGTAATTCGTTTAGACTTATTATTCCATATAAAGGATAAAAGGACAGGTTTATTCTTTAATATGTGCGTTGCTGGGTGTCGTGTGTGATCTGACGACAAAAAGTTTTTTTTTCATATTCAAATAGCAAAAAGAAAACTATTACTGTTTAACAGTAAGTAGGTTCATGTTTCTATGAAGTAAATAAAGAATGATGGTCCATTGAAACATTTATTTACAAAAAAGTAAGTGTTGAAACACTCCAGAATAAAGAAACAATTATAATTGTAGGCTTTAGTGCAAAATAAAAATCACACAAAGTAAATTAAATATATTCCCAATGCTAAAGAAGTTATACGAATGACATATTATGCATGACAAATGATGATCTATAATAACTATTGTATAAAAGAAATAAAGTCAAACTGGTTAATAAGTGAAGCTGGTAATGCTGTTTGTGGAGTTGTTTAATCCTCTTCTGCTGAGATCTTGAGAGATTTAATGTGTTTTATTTCAGTTGATTTCATCTAAGGTTGTGACTGGAACGCAGTTGTAGTTGTTTCTCTTTTTTCTGTTCTTGTTGCTTCACTTTTCTTCAGTGATTCTGCTTGTTAACAGCAGGTGTTCATCACTAATGCTCAATCATCACTTAATTAATCACATAATTATCTTATTAACTTCAACTCTGATTCAGTGTTACTTTAATACACTCTAAACAGAGTTCATTTAAAGGGGTCATCAGATTCAAAAATGTACTTTTACATGTTGATTGAACTGAAATGCGTGTTGGCAGTGTGTGTACACAACCACCCACGATTGTTGATTGACAGCGGCATCAGTCTTTGGTTTTAGCACAGACCAGCCCCGTGTCAGCTGTCATCAATCCGCCATTGTTTCGACACCAGAGCAGGTGTAGACAAGAATGTCTCCTAAGTGATTGAGGTGTTTTGTTGTTGGATGTAATAATGAACATGGCAGTCTTCATTTACTCGCGACATCTGAGCCACTGAAGACACTCATCTACCTAAATGCCTCTGTTCGTTTTTTTTTTTGATGAATCTTTGTAAATCGCCTTTTTAAATAATGTGCTAGTTAGCAAGTTTCAGGATGAATGCAGTTTAAAGTTTACAGTCTCTCAGAGAACGGCTTGTCACCTCACAGAAGAGAGGTGCGGGGTGAGAAGGGCTCATTAGCATTTAAAAGGACATGCAATGAATGACACGGCTTGCTATGAACAGAGCTGTTTTTGACAGCATGTTATAGACTTTTTTTTCATGAAGACCATAAAGAATCATACCAACTTGTGGAAAATGGGCATCCGGTGACCCCTTACACACTCAGGATTTTGCTGTGTATGCATTGCACAGATTAAACATTTCAATTATCATTTCTATTCATTTTTATCTTTTTTTGTTGATGAAGGCTGCAAAACATCTTCGACTCTTACATATGCTGCCCCACTTGTTGCTCCAACACAGGCTCCTATTCCTAATACTTTTGCTCCTGCTACTGTTCCTCCTGCTGCTGCTGCTGTTCCTCCTGCTGCTGCTGCTGCTGTTCCTCCTAGAAGAACTGCCCCAGCTAATCCTACCCCTGTTATTGCAAGTCCTGCAACAGCTCCAATAACTATAGCTTTGCTGTATTTTTTTAAAGTGAGATTTTTCTGAGTTTCCTCATATATTTTCTTAACATAACCTTTGGGTATGTTTAAGGGTAAGTAAGCGGACAACCTCAACTTTCAGTTCCAAAAATGGAGGTAACGTATGTAAGAAGCCATAGCAACTTGCTCTCTGAAGATAACTTACTATATATATATATATATATATTAGGGGTGTAACGGTTCACAAAATTCACGGTTCGGTTCAATATGACACAGTGGTGTCACGGTTCGGTAGGGGAGTAATTGGTTACGTCGCAATGTTGGAAATATTTCTGTCTTAAACCATGAAGGTGAGCCAATGGATATCAACAAGCAAATTTTGTGTAAGAGTTACTCCGGTGAGCATTTTAATCTCAATCAATTCACTGTGCAGAAAGTGAAAGTAAAAACGGAATGATGGAGTAATGATGGAGCTTTCGGCATCTGACGCAGCATATTCTCTTAGAGACAACGAGAGACAAATCTACTTCAACATATGCTGATAATGGTACATAGCTAATGTCACGCCCCTGGACTCATTGTGTTGTTTCTTCCCTCCCCAGGTGTGCCGTGTCTCAATTAATTAGTCATTCCATGCACCTGTGTTCCCCTAATCACCCAGTGTTTAAAAGCCCCAGTCCTTTCAGTTAGTGTTTGTCGGTCCTCAAACATCATTCCTTGTGTTCCAGTGTCTCCTATGTTCTCCATGTGATCATTAAAGACTGTGAATTGAAGTTATCTCCGTGTTTCCTCGCTCCTTGCCTCCCGAGAAGTGTGACAGAAGGACCGACAAAAACAGTAACTTCCGTGTTTTCCCCTCCGTTTGTTTTCCATTTTTTTTTCTCAGTGTTTTTCTTTCCGTTGTGTCCCCATGGATCCCTTCACTCACCCCAAATTCCTCCTCCTCCTGCTGGAGCAGGGAGACAAAGCTCTCGAGGACCATACCCATTGGGCTCCTTCCTCCCGCCAGCTCCACCTTGGTCCTCAGTCGCTCCGGCTCCACCGCGGATCTCCGCCTTGGTTGCCAGAGCCTTCGGCTCCACCCTGGCCCCCCGGATTCTTGGCATCCCCCTGGTTCGTTGGCTCTCCGTCTCCGCCTCGGGCTCCTCCACCACCTGCTCCGCCGCTGTTGGTCGGCCCCCTGGAGTCGGTGGCCATTCCTCCTCCATGGCTCCTCCCTCTGTCGGCTCCACCATGGGCCGCCGTTATGGCTGTGGCCTGGGTCCTGCTGTGCTCCTCCTGCTCCGGGCCCCACCTGTCTCCTCCCTCCTTCGTCACCTCCCTGGTCTCTATCTGCCGGCCCCCTCCCAGATGGGAATCTGTCTGCCGGCCCCCTCCCGGGTGTCCGTCCTCCACCTGAGCCTCCTCCCTAGTTCCCACCCACTCCCCTCCCCAAGTTGTTTCTACGGTGCGAGGACGCACCTTCCGGAAGGGGGGAGTAATGTCACGCCCCTGGACTCATTGTGTTGTTTTCCCTCCCCAGGTGTGCCGTGTCTCAATGAATTAGTCATTCCATGCACCTGTGTACCCCTAATCACCCAGTGTTTAAAAGCACCAGTCCTTTCAGTTAGTGTTTGTCGGTCCTCAAACGTCATTCCTTGTGTTCCAGTGTCTCCTACGTTCCCTGTGTGATCATTAAAGACTGTGAATTGAAGTTATCTCTGTGTTTCCTCGTTCCTCTCATTAAAGACTGTGAATTGAAGTTATCTCCGTGTTTCCTCGCTCCTTGCCTCCCAAGAAGTGTGACAGCTAACTGTTTTAATTTATTCCCTTAATATTTCTCTTGTGGCCCATACATAGTGGAAAAAAATGAGAAGCAATGTATTTAGTGTTAAACAGGTTGTTTTTGAAAGTTGGTGCTTTAATATAGGCTAAGCTTTTTATTTCATTGATTTTTGATGACTGCAGTGTTAATATTTTAATTAAAGGCCTATTATTCATTGTATAATCGACCTGTTTTAAAAGAACTTAAAACAACCATTTAACTGAGTAAATAGCCTAATCTTTTGTTATCCTCGCAGCGCTTGTCAGACTCTGTTCCATGGTGTGTGTGTGTGTGTGTGTGTGTGTGTGTGTGTGTGTGTGTGTGTGTG
>NW_015537967.1:83552-95976 GCF_001515605.1 Sinocyclocheilus anshuiensis
TGTCTGTTCCATGGTGTGTGTGTGTGTGTTTGTGTGTGTGTGTGTTTTCTCCCTGTGACCCAGTGTTCGTCCTCATGTTGATTATTAATTTGATTCTAGGTGTGTCTCCTTAGTCCCTCGTTATCCTGTTTAAAAGCCCCAGTCCTTTCAGTTAGTGTTTGTCGGTACTTAAATGTCATTCCTCAGTTCCTGTGTTCGTATCTCTTTGTTGATGGAATTAAACTCTATGGAAGTACTCTTCTGTGTCTCCTCGCTCCTTTCTCCAAGTGAATCGTGACGCGGTAATTATTGCAGGGCAAAATAATTGTAATTTTAATTCAATAAAAGTAACTTCATAATAATAACAGGCCTAATAAAATAAGAACGTAACAAGCCTACGTTAATTGGAAATGCCAAATCTTCTTAATATTGCCAAACATGATGTTTTGACAATATCTTTGGCTATCGTTGATACAAGATCATCGTCTTTCGACGCAACCCAGCAAGGGGAGGTTATTGCGGGGCCTTTTGCAGCATGTGCCCTGCGTGCCCGTCCACTAACGTTACTCCACTGGGCAGACAACACGTTGTCCGTTACGTCGTTTGGGCTGCCTTGTTGAGCACAGCAACACACACTTTAAAGGGGTCATATGATGCGATTTCAAGTTTTCTTTTCTCTTTGGAGTGTTACAAGCTGATTGTGCATAGATAAGATCCCTGAAGTTGCAAAGACTAAAGTCTCAAAACCAAAGGTTATTGCGGGGCCTTTTGCAGCATGTGCCCTGCGTGCCCGTCCACTAACGTTACTCCACTGGGCAGACAACACGTTGTCCGTTACGTCGTTTGGGCTGCCTTGTTGAGCACAGCAACACACACTTTAAAGGGGTCATATGATGCGATTTCAAGTTTTCTTTTCTCTTTGGAGTGTTACAAGCTGATTGTGCATAGATAAGATCCCTGAAGTTGCAAAGACTAAAGTCTCAAAACCAAAGAGATATTCTTTATCAAAGTTAAGACTCTGCCACGCCCCCCTAAAACGGCTCGTTCTAACACACCCCCACATATCTACCTCACTATGTGGAAATATTTGCATAATGCCGCCCAAATGTGCACGCAAAGAAAGAAGGCGTTGTTTCAGTAACCGCAGTTAGTGTTGATGCAGCCATGTCAGGGAGACACTGTGTTTCTGGGCGAAAGCAAAAACACTTTATTTGGCCTTCCGGAAGTAGATGCATTTAGGAATCTTTAAGATTACTTACAACAGAACAGCAATGCATTTTATGGACAACCGTTTCGTGAACCTAGGAGAGGAGGTAATGCGGAGTTTTGAGCATCGTGTGTGTGTGTGTGTGTGTCAGAAAGAGAGAGAGAGAGACCGGGTCACATCACTGTGGAGTCAGCTGTCTTAACCGTGGCTTGTGTAACGCAAACTCATACCGAAAGCCTCGTACCGAACGGTTCAATACAAATACGTGTATCGTTACACCCCTAAAATAAAAATAAAAATATATATATATATTAGTTGTATGGTATATAAATTATAACGCACTAATATAAGTAAAATAAGGTAATATTATATTATTCTGATATGTTATTATATTTATTTTATTATAAATATAATAATAGTTAATATGTTAATGATAAAACACTATGACAAGATGATATTTATTTTATTTATTACATATGTTTATTATACTTTAATATCATCTCACATCATGGATCGGCATTTTCTATAATGTATTTTTATAATAAAAATACATATCTGACATGACTTATATAATTAGCATCAAACAAACAATATAATTCTTATTCTCCAGGATTAAAGAGTAAACAGAAAAAAAGAAAAATTATTGCACATTCATCAATTAGGTGGCGATATGCACTAAGCATGTAAATGAACAAAAGAAGAAGAAAGAAACAGCATGGTGCGATTTTTCTTAGCCTTGTCGATTCGTCGCTCTGTTGAGAATGTCTTGAGTCTTAATCAGGAACATACTCTGTGTTGAATTAACTTACTCCCGGACGCGTTTTTGGAACCACATACATGACTTATATAATTAGCATCAAACAAACAATATAATTCTTATTCTCCAGGATTAAAGATAACAAAAAAAAAGATTGCACTACCACCAGTTAGGTGGCAATGTGCACTAAGCATGTAAATGGCCTTTGAACAGAACAAGAAAGAAGCAGTATGGCGCATGTTTTGTTAGCGTCCGTTTCCATAGTGACTCGACGATTCGTTGCTCTGTTGAGAATGTCTTGTGTGTTAACCAGGAACATACTCTGGGTTGAATTAACTTACACCCAGATGCGTTAGAAAAGAAAAAAACCGTGGCAGCAGAAAAAAAAATTTAACATTATTACAAATTAAAAACATAATTCAGTCAGGTAAAGCTTCAAGTGTAAATGGTTCATGGGTGTAGGCTACATGACTTTATAAACATTTGACATATTCAATAACTATCATTCAGTGTCTATTTCAATGTGCAGTGGCTTTTTCCACATAGTCTAATGCTCTTTTTACATAATTAAATGTTCTCTAATCCAACATACATTTCTTAATTAGGGTAATGAAATAAACATTTGACCTCTATTCAGCCAACAGCAAGAAGGCAGAGACTCGTAAAATGGGGGGAGAACCTGCACCAGCACCACTGACAGATGAAGAGGACATGGTCAAGTAGAAGAATTTTAAAATCCGAAAGAAAAAAGAATAACTGTTGCTTTTGTATTTGTAGAAAATAAAGATGACCAAATAAATTGTGAATAATGTATAGTTATTTAACAGCTGTGGTGGTGGTTACGGCATCTCGTACTACCCCTGAGGTGCAGATAATTGCCACTATTTGCAATAAGAGAATAAATAGCAGAAAATCCTGCTATTTTAACATAGTGTGAATAGAATCTATAGCTATTTGCACTTAGTGTAAATAGCATATCACTAACAATGCTGCTATTTGCACTTAGTGTAAATAGCATCTATCGCTAAAAAAATATGCTATTTTCACTTAGTGTAAATAGCATGTAATTGCTATTTACATTTAGTGCAAATAGCCACTGCCTTAACTTTAACTCTTATTCAGTGTTAAGCCCGAAACACACTGGACGATTTTCGGCTGTCCCAGACAAAAGACTGGCATCGTGAAACAATCGTGGAGATTTCTGTGATTGTGGCTCCTAATCGGTGGTCCTGTGTGAAAGGGGTTCAAAGACGGCCGTTGTCACGGCCTTGCGACCAAATAAAGCCTATGATCATTTTCTGACTGTGTCAGAAATTCAGCATGATCATCGCACAGTGTTTACTGCTACAACCCACATTTACTGACCAGTCAATAAAAATGCGACATGAAATCAATGCAACATGGTGCTGAAACAGAACCGATTACCTCAAGCTCTTATCCATTCCTCTTTCGCCGCTTCCACTTTTTTTTCCAGCACACATAAAATCTGTAGCTGCCAAAGTGATTCGTTATGCTCTTTTTGTTTACCACTAGCGCATGATGTCGAATTTATTCTTCTATAGTAACGTGCATCATAGCCTAGTCAATAGGTGTCATTATCGTACAGTCTACATGCATGTCGTACCCAAGTTTATTAGATCCATATCGCACAGTGTGATTAGCAATGATCTTATAGGATTGCTAAAATCGTGAAGTGTGTAGAAGGCTTTTCTTTAAAAGCGATAGGGGCTATTTACACTAAGTGAAAATAGCATATTTTCTTAGCGATAGATGCTATTTACACTAAGTGCAAATAGCAGCATTTTTTAGTGATATGCTATTTACACTAAGTGCAAATAGCTATAGATTCTATTTACACTGTTAAAATAGCTGTTAAAATAGACTTATTGCAAATAGTGGCAATATCTGCACCTCAGTATTGTAGTACATTATATAACAGTATGCAATAATAACTTATTGTGTAAATTTAAATGTAAATGCCACCTTATTGGGACAATAAAGCCCTCCCTACACCTACCCTAACCCTACCCGATACGTTATTTTCAACTTTTTGATTATTTCCTTCATTTTCATTGAAAATAAATGATTTTCTGATGTGATTTGAAATTTGAAAAGGGAGAAAAAAGTTTGAACGGATTCGGATTCGAACCAAAGTAGTCGATCGCGTCAAAGGAGTTCAACACAGGTTTTACCATCTGCACCACTGGAGCTGATGATAGTTGATTGTCTTTTGTAGTGTTGACTCGCCGAATCAGATGGTGGTGGGTGGAGTTAGTGTAAATAGCCTCACCCAACAAGGCGGGCTATTTGCACTTAGTGTAAATAGACACTCCGTTTCTTTAATACTCTTGATTATGGATTATATAAACACTGAGCAAGCTTTGTCAAGCCAACATAGTTAATACAAATGGGCTAAGATATAATAGTGCATAGAGTTGACAGTTAAACAATAGATAAAGTACATAAGAGAACAAGCAATTTCTTTTTACCACTTACCCATTGCAATGGTGATCACCCTCAGAAGAAACTATAAGACAACCAAGATTTCATATCAACAAAAATACTGGATGTACAGTCAAAAAGCATAAAAAACTATATAAAAGTACACTTACCAGTTTTATCAACAATATTTTTGCTTTTAATATGCTTTCTATTGCCTGACTTTGTGTGTCGAGTCCTGGTACATGGTGAAAAAAAGAAGATATATTTCAAATGAATGAATGGCATAATGACTGAGTATTTTTACACTGATTTAAGTGAAACTACATTTTTGAAGCAAATTAAGAGCTACTTTGGAATGCATTACATAGACAGTTGTTAAATGTATTATCACATGCATTCATGAATATTATTTCTGGTCAACTTGCATTGACAAGAAATTAAAAAAGTAAAATTCCTTCCAAGCAACTGTGAAACAGGCATTTACAACAAAGCTTCATTAGTTAATTAGTCAAAAAATAGTCGAATAATTTACAAGATTTATTTCTGTGAACCTCCTACGAGCAAACATTTAATTTGAACTATTTTGAAAAGTCTGATTAATTGGAAGACATTGTGGCATCAAGTAATGGGTTTAAAGTTTTGTGTTGTAGTTGGGAATACCATAGCTGCCATTCTTAGATTATAACTGAGCAACTAATTAGACTTCATCATGGATAAATCAAAAACCTTACTGGGGTTAAATAATTACAATCAAATGTACGCTGATTTAATGCAGATCAATAAATAACCTTGTGCAGCAGCAAAACAAACACACAGTAAAACATAATGTGCTAAACTTTTTATTTTTATTTTATCTGTTACATTAATGAATTATTAATAATATGAATGTAGTATAATTTTATACCATGGTGATTGCAGTTAACAGAGCTAAGTAAAGCTGTGATTAATCAGAATGTCTCAGAGTCATGCATATTCAGTGGCACTTAGCATGTCCATAATCATTCAAGGCCTACAGTAATTGTCTTTGCCTTCCACAAGAGTAAACACAATAACTCATTATTATTCCTATCGCCAATCCCACTCCTCCTCCCAAGATGGTCATTATGCTTATGTCTTCCCTTCCTGAGTATGGCATCAGAGTTGGCTGTTTGTTGTCTTCTATTTCCTGGCTATTCTGACTGACTGTCTCTTGTCTCTTTCTCTTTTCTTCCTCTTCTGTGATCTTCCTCTGAGTCTCCTGGTACATCTCTTCAGTGTAGTATTGTCCTTCATTCTTCTTCACTATTGTTTTTATTTTCTCCAGCAGTTCAGTGACTTGAGTTTGATTATTCTTCTCCACATTACTGAACGCCTGATATTCTGTCTCACACTCATCCAGTAGTTCTTTCATTTTGGGATTTTCCTGCAGAAATTCTTCTATAGTTTTTCCTAATTTATCAACTCCAGTAAATAAAACCATTGTGATTTTTTTTGCTTCTTCTCCAAAGTTTTCCTGAATCCATTTCACTGTGTTTTTCTCTTCTTTAGTGAATCTCCCGAGTTTGATCACCATCAGAAACACATGAGGACCAGGAGCAGACATTCTCAAACTCTTCTCTATCTCAGCCTTCACATCTTCTTTAGTCATGGTTGTGTGAAACAATCCAGGTGTGTCAATCACAGAGATGTTTATGCCTTCTACTGTGTGTATCTCACACCTTTTAGTTGTAGACTCTGATAAATAACCCACTTCAAATCTCACATCTCTGCCCAGTATAGTGTTTCCTGTTGAACTTTTTCCTGATCCAGTTTTACCCAGAAGAACAATCCTTAGATCTTCCACTGTGAACAACACATTAATGACAGGCAGTAAATAGATCAGAGCTCGTCCACCCTGACAATGTGTTAAAGACTAATAAGCTTGAACAGTATTGTTCAGCATTAATCTTTTTTTTATATATTTTTTTATTTTAGTATCATTTATATACTATTATAACGATTACTATTTTGATTTAGTTTAATTTTTCAATTTTAATTTTATTAAAAAAATATTTCAGCTAAAATTTTTAACAATTTAGTATTTCAAGTTAAACAAAATAAAAAATAGATACTTGGAAAAATAGCAACAAACTGAAATAAAACTTTTTAAAAATATTTTATTCACTTTAGAAAAAAAAGTGAAATACGTAGCAGCACTGGTTACCAACATTTTCTATTAATGGATATAACAGTCAAAGACCATCAACTGAAGACTGCAACAGGAAAAAGGCAGTTAACCATAAACTACAATAACACGCTTAATTTAATCTCTTACAGTTAACCATTAACAATAGCACAAACTAAACAAACTAATATCACTACATTGGCAACTACACAGTTACTGCTATTTAAATGAAGCAACATGCAGAATATCATCAATGTTAATTGCTCTCCTCATCCTAAACACAGATTCTACTTTTTAGAACAATGGTAACCCCAAAACTCTTAAAGAATTAACAGAGGTTAGATGTTGATGTTTTATTTAACCTGTTAACCTGCACCCCCCATTACAAGAGGTCCTTGTTGCAGCCTGTAGCACGATGACGTAGCTGGATCAGACGAGCATGCGCAGTATTGGATTAGGTTGTCATTGAAGCTAGTATTTAATGTAAATTAAACTGTAATTACGAGATATAGGTGTGTTTCATAGGCTTACACTAATTATATTATACTGTGATTTTAAACTACCGTATTGGCCCAAATATAAGACGACCATGATTATAAGACGACCCCCCTTTTTCCAGATGTACCTTTTGGAAAAAGGCATTTTAAAAACCAAATCTTGTTTTTTCTCAGTAAAACACATTTTGTCTTCAATTATTTTCATATTGCATATTTTTCCTATTTTAATTTTTGTAGATGTATTTCCAAGAAAAAAATATCGTCTTATATTCGGGACAATATGGTAGTAGTGTATTCAAACTTTATTTAAGCAACGATGGCATAGTTTTGAATGAAAGAGTTTGGTATGTAAGCTATGTTTATTTTTTATTAGTTTGATTCGTTTTAGAAATAAAACTACTAATTACAATTTTGTTTGTTCTTTATGAAAAAAATGGGGTGTAACTATTGTCTTTATTTTTTCCTCTGATAGTCTAGTCAAGATAGTTAGATAGTTCTGTCAATAATTCGTTCATGAATCAAATATAATTTTTCGTTCTCACTCTCTGTGCTATAAATGACAGAGTATAAAAGTTATAGGCCTACTAAAATATGCGGACATAATTTTTATACCATATAAAAATAAAAAGAAGGAAAACAATCCTGTCAGTCGGGGTTCTGTATAGCCAATAGACCTGTTATCCCGGGTTATACCGGGTTTTTACAGTTAATCCCATGTCCAGCAAATAAATACACACACGGTCGGGGACAAGGCATATTAACACAAAGATGACCATTTCTTTTTTTGTGTGTTATATGCAAGTGAAATCCCTGGAGATAGACCATCCATTCCAGTTATGAGAACTCTCTCTCTCTCTCTCGGGAGACTTTTTTGAGTGTTGTATCAGACGATAGTATGAAAAGCAACTAATAAAACATTTCTTTGACCTGAGGCGTTATTAGCGAGGTAAAGTCTTAATATTAATTTAATGGTTGTTTTTTATTATTATTTTATTATTGTTGAAAATGTTTGTAATAGCTATATTAGAATAATATCAAATCGAAATAAACAAAATGGATCGGCATTAATCTAATATCCCCAATTAAATTTAAATAAACATGACGGATACAATCAAAAAGACATTTAGGCTAACTCTGATAGAGTGATGTATAATAGCCTAATTAGCTATTTACAGGGCAACGTCTGCATATCAATCATGTTACTGCTTGTTGTATCCTTATAATAATGGATACAGCACTGATGTGCATCCTGGCGATAACATATGAAATGCAGGCTATTCAAAAATAAATAAATAAATAAATAAAACTTTGAATTTAGACATTAAATTGTTTACATTGTAATGTAATGTAATCGTGTAGATATGTAATGTAGGTCAAAAACCCTACATGTACTGCGTTAGACTTCACTTAGACGTTGTATCCTTATAATAATGGATACAGCACTGATGTGCATCCTGGCGATAACATATGAAATGCAGGCTATTCAATAAATAAATAAATAAAGCTTTGATGTTGCTGGTATAGACGAAAACATCGCGGATGAATTTCGACATTAAAGTTTTTACATTGTAATGTAGGCTAATGTAAGTCATTGTGTAGATATGTAATGTAGGTCAAAAACCATTTCTACATGTACTGCGTTAGACTTAACTTAGACCAAGTCGTTGGCTAATGTAGGTCATTGTGTAGATATGTAATGTAGGTCAAAAACCATTTCTACATGTACTGCGTTAGACTTAACTTAGACCAAGTCGTTAGACTGAGTCGCTGTGGATAAAAGCGTCTGCAAAATGATAAAATGTAAATAAAAAAAATATGAATTTATTAGAGATCTACTACAGCGCATGCGTGTAAAATATCCACTACGTAGTGGATATAATCCAGCTACGTCATCGTGCTGCAGGCTGCAGTGAGGACAGACTCCCCCATTATGGGACTCACAGCTGAAAATGCCCTACCTAACTTAAAATGGTAACAGTTCCTGACTTCAGTGTGCTACACACACAATTTTTATTTGGAAAGAAGACCCGTTGGGCTTTACTATCCGTCATCCAGAGTTGATAATGCTCAAAAAGATAAAAAGTTATAGACACTGAAGTGCCTTGAAAAAAATTGTACCACACTGAATTTTTTTTAATTTCCTATAAAAATACATGAAATCAGTCCTGGAGCAATCCAGAAAAGTAATGGGTTGAAAGTCACATGTCTCATGAGTTTCTATTTCAAATCTGAAGAAGATACCATGAAAAATTTGATTCCTGCAACCATTCTTCTGAGACTATGTCTGAGACTGAGCTGACCCCATACGTCATCCGCCCGGAGATGCTTCCGTGTACAACTGTTGGTGCAAGCTACATTAAAGTGATTATTACGTTTTGAATATGGATATTTTTCTTACAAACCCCCCGGAGCCGTGAGAGACACTTTTTTTTTAATGGATGGGTGTTTTTTATTTAACTTCTTTTGGAATGAAGCATGCAACACCCGCCGAGTGCCATTAAACAGCTTGGAAGATCAAAGACCATTTTTAATATAACTCGGACTGGATTCGTCTGAAAGAAGAAAGTCATATACACCTAGGATGACTTGAGGGTGGGTAATTTATGGGCTAATTTTCATTTTTGGCTGAACTAACCCTTTAAATATCTCATTAACTCTTAACACTGCTTCAGTGTTACTTTAAAGGAACACTCCACTTTTTTTGAAAATATTCTAATTTTCCAACTCCCCTAGAGTTAAACAGTTGAGTTTTACCGTTTTTGGAATCCATTCAGCCGATCTCCGGGTCTGGCGGTAGCACTTTTAGCTTAGCATAGATAATTGAATCTGATTAGACCGTTATCATTTCTCGTTTAAAAATGACCAAAGAGTTTCTATGTGATTTATTACGCCGGAATGAGAGTATAGTTCCTAGCCATGTTGGCCTAGAAAATCGCAGCTTTTCATTTTCCGTCGGTCTTAGTACACGATGTAACTACAGAAGAGTCAAGTTTTAAATAAGAAAAATATAGAAACTATTTGGTCATTTTTGAGCGAGAAATGATAACGGTCTAATCAGATTCAATGATCTATGCTAAGCTACAGCAAAAAGTGCTACCGCCAGACCCGGCGATCGGCTGAATGGATTCCAAAACGGTAAAACTCAACTGTTTAACTCTAGGGGAGTTGGAAAATGAGCCTATTTTCAAAAAAAGTGGAGTGTTCCTTTAACACTCTGAGTGTGGATTATATAAACTTATTAAACACACCTGAACAGCTGAATCTAGGTCTTCAGACTTCTAATAAAAATGTGAATTTTTTTTAAATTATACCAGATTTTTTTGTACAAATACACATTTTTTACAGTGTGTATTTTAAAGTAACATTTTGAATTGTCTAAAATGTTTTATAGTTTTAGTTTAAGTTAATGATAACCTTATTTTAAATCTAATATTACAACCATTATAAATACATTTAATTGTGAATGCATTTTGAATGCTTCTCAGGTTAATTTTAAGCATGTAATTGTAATGACTGCATTTAATTTAACAAAAAATTTTATATGTTTGTTTTACTTTTGATATTAAGAAAGAGGACTGCATATTTAATCATATCAGTCATAAACAGTCAAGAAGCCTTTAAAGTGTTAAACACAAATGGGCATGAACAGTATTTCACACAGTGATTTTTGTTTTCTTCAGAACTTTATTATAAAATTTGCATCACTATTAATGAATATAACCACTAGAAATAGCTTCATTAACAATCTATATATTGCAATTCACAATAACATTTTAAGCAAGTGATGATAATAATGCCAGCTTTAGTTTTATGAAAATATAAAATATATACACACGGAGTTTTAAGCACTTTAATAAGGATGAATAAGAAAACTTACTTGATGATGATTTGGTTATATGTTTCTGTTACTCTCTGACCAGTTTTCTGACCGTGATGTGCTGCTCACTGATGAGGAGAGGATGTGCATGTATATATATATACTGTATATCAGTCTAAAAAAAGATACATTTACTCCTCCCTCTCATTATAATGAACAAACATGCCCATTGCAAATGAAAGTGTTTCCTGTAAATGGAGGCTGTTTTTGTAAGTCTGTGTGATCTGAACCGAGAAATGAATTGTCATTCATAATTAGTTCTAACATAGGGTGACCATAAGTGCCATTTTCCCAGGACGCGTCCTGGCCAGGATTTCTATATTGCCTAAAATATCTAGGTTTTGGCTTTGTTTGTGTGTGCAGACCGATCGGTGTATGACATCAAAGTACCATACAGACAGTTATGCTTTCGAAACGCTCTCGAGGTACTTTGACGTCAAACACTGATCGGTCTGAGCCGCGCTGCTTTTAAGTCGAACACACCTAATCTGTACGCGTAATTGCATCGATTTGACCGTATATCCCACCTTCTTACACGCCATGATTGGTCCATTATGTACAATGCTTGCATGTTATTGGTCAAACTACTTTTCGATCATTACCTTCAGCAAGCATGAAAACAGGAAAACAAAGCCAAAACAAATCCTGGCCAGGACGCGTCCGGGAAAAATGGCACGTATGGTTACCCTATTCTAGCATACTTAAATATGCTGCACCCCAAATAAAATCAAAACAGACCATAAAATCTTCCAAGCAACCCAAAATAGCCCTTCAAACTCATTAAACTGGTTATGTGCTTTATGTATTTCATGTCTCCTCGGGTAATTATTAAAGAAACTTGTTTTTCTGAAACAAGACTTTCTGCAGTTAACAAGTGAAAGTAAAAGTACACAGTGCTCTATCTGACATAAATAACCCTGATTTATAAGAATTGTCTGTCTGCTAAAGTGAAACAAGACTCTGCAGTTAACAAGTGAAAGTAGAAGTACACAGTGCTCTATCTGACATAAATAACCCTGATTTATAAGAATTGTCTGTCTGCTAAAGTGAAACAAGACTTTCTGCAGTTAACAAGTGAAAGTATAAGTGCAAAGTGCTCTAGGCAACATATTTGGTTTTCACAAATGAATCGGCATTTATATACATGCTCATATATACTGTATAAGAGACATACCAAAATACAATAATGACAATTCAGTTTTGATTAAATAAGGCATTTTACAAAACAAAACCAGAATTTGTATTCATTCAAATATTGCACTGTATTGCAGTAGTAATATTATGTGATACTCATAAGAAAATAAAGAAATGTTTCACAGGTTTATGTTCTAATTAGGTTTGTATAAAATATTAGTTGTCCTGCTATTTGCGATTTCAAGTTTTCCTTTCTCTTTGGAGTGTTACAAGCTCTTTTTCCTGAACCTGCAGAGTAGCCTACAATGCATCTGAGCTCAAAGGCTGTTTCTATAAAGTGGGGCAATTCCAACTTTGCAAGGACAGTCTGGTGCTTCTGACTCACAGA
>NW_015537967.1:96577-100350 GCF_001515605.1 Sinocyclocheilus anshuiensis
AGTTATGTCCCCACTGGATGCAACAAATGCCTCGTTTGTAATGGGTTTTATTGGTTTTGTCTCATCGTGCTGGGACACACCATCACAGTATGGTAGGGGCGTAACATTTCAGTCACATGCTTGAGGCATTCGGCCAATCACAACGCACTGGATAGCTGGCCAATCAGAGCACACCTCGCTTTTCAGACCGATGAGCTTTGTAAAAATCTACGCGTTTCAGAAAGGCGAGGCATAGAGGAGAAACAATAATGTACAGTATGTGGAAAATAATGTGTTTTTTTAATCTTAAACCGCATTACACCAAATACTACAAATAATGTTCTTTTTAGCAACATCATATGACCCCTTTAAAAATCACCTTTAAAACTAATGTGTCAAGTACTTAAAATGCCCCTATTGTGCTGTTTGAATGGTTCATAATTTGGTTGTGGGAGTCCCCAACATGTACATGCAGGGCCGGTCCTAGCTATAGGCAGAGAAGGCAATTGCCTAGGGCCTCAGCCTTTGAGGCTGGCCTCCATAACCGTAGCATTCCCAATATGCCAGTCCACCAGTCAAGACAGACAGCAAAATACTAGGCTGACTGTTCAATGGATATACAGTTGTGCTCATAAGATTACATACCCCTTGCAGAATATGCAAATATGTTTATAATTTGAACTAAATAAGAGGGATCATGAAAATTGCATGTTATTTTTATTTAGTACTCTCCTGAATAAGCTATTTCACACAACAGATGTTTATATATACTCCACAAGACAAAATAATAACTGAATTTATATAAAAATGACCCTGTTCAAAAGTTTACATACCCTTGAATCTTAATAATCTGTTGTTTCCTGGATGATCCACGACTGTTTTTCTGTGTTGTGATCCTCCAGCTCCTGCACATTCTTTGGTTTTCCAGCATCTTCTGCATATTTGAACCCTTTCCAAAAGTGACTGTATGATTTTGAGAACCATCTTTTCACACTGATGGCAATTGAGGGACTCATACACAGCTATTACAAAAGGTGGAAACATTTACTGATGCTCAAAAAGGCAACACAATGCATTAAGAGTCAGAGGTTGTAAACATTTGAACAGGATGATGATGTGTACATTTTCCATATTTTGTTTAAAGATCATATTTTTTTCATTTGGTACTGCACTTAAGAAGCTACCTAAATACTTACATGTTTCCCAGAAGACAAAATAAGTACAATTTACACTGATCAACCAATTCAAAAAGTTGGTCCCACCCTCTGAATGTTTGGCGTAACGAACGCATCCTTCAGGTGCTGCGAAGCAAAAGGCTAAATAGGCACGCAAAGAAGTACAGCTCCTAATGCATGTGTGTGAGTTTTCGTCATCTATTTTGGAGTGATTGCAGTGTATTGTAAATATAAACTTGTTCTGTTGATCAGCGTCATTTCTGGACAGATCATTCACCTCTTTATTACGAGTTTAAACGAGCGTGAGCGCCGTTGACACGCCTAAATGCGATGCTTTGAATTTGCAGTGAATGATGCTTTGCATACAGTGAATGGCATCGCGTCGGAAGCTGACTAGCAAAATAGCTAAAAAAGTAAAAGCAAATAAGTTTGAATGCAAATTCTAAAAGCAAACACACTAGAGACCATTTTTGAATGTTTCAAAAAAGTACTGTAAGGATAAAAGAAACTCAGATACTTTGATCTCCTGAGAAACAAACAATAAACTGGCATCTTCAAGACACCCCACAGAGGGGTGGTGCAGGAAACGCCTCTCTCACATATGCATCAGTTCCTTTTCATCTCCTCCCAAAAGTTTACATACCCTTGAATCTTAATAATCTGTTGTTTCCTGGATGATCCACGACTGTTTTTCTGTGTTGTGATCCTCCAGCTCCTGCACATTCTTTGGTTTTCCAGCATCTTCTGCATATTTGAACCCTTTCCAAAAGTGACTGTATGATTTTGAGATCTATATTTTCACACTGAGAACAAATACACAACTATTAAAAAAGGTGAAAACATTTACTGATGCTCAAGAAGGCCACACAATTTATTAAAAGCCGGATGATGATGTGTAAATTCTTCCCATTTTGTTTAACGATCATATTTTTTCATTTAGTACTGGACTTCAGAAGCTACATAAATACTTGCATGTTTCCCAGAAGACAAAATAAGTACAATTTACTCTGATCATCCAATTAAAAAACAAGACAGACAGCAAAATACTAGGCTGACTGTTCAATGGATATACAGTTGTGCTCATAAGATTACATACCCCTTGCAGAATATGCAAATATGTTTATAATTTGAACTAAATAAGAGGGATCATGAAAATTGCATGTTATTTTTATTTAGTACTCTCCTGAATAAGCTATTTCACACAACAGATGTTTATATATACTCCACAAGACAAAATAATAACTGAATTTATATAAAAATGACCCTGTTCAAAAGTTTACATACCCTTGAATCTTAATAATCTGTTGTTTCCTGGATGATCCACGACTGTTTTTCTGTGTTGTGATCCTCCAGCTCCTGCACATTCTTTGGTTTTCCAGCATCTTCTGCATATTTGAACCCTTTCCAAAAGTGACTGTATGATTTTGAGAACCATCTTTTCACACTGATGGCAATTGAGGGACTCATACACAGCTATTACAAAAGGTGGAAACATTTACTGATGCTCAAAAAGGCAACACAATGCATTAAGAGTCAGAGGTTGTAAACATTTGAACAGGATGATGATGTGTACATTTTCCATATTTTGTTTAAAGATCATATTTTTTTCATTTGGTACTGCACTTAAGAAGCTACCTAAATACTTACATGTTTCCCAGAAGACAAAATAAGTACAATTTACACTGATCAACCAATTCAAAAAGTTGGTCCCACCCTCTGAATGTTTGGCGTAACGAACGCATCCTTCAGGTGCTGCGAAGCAAAAGGCTAAATAGGCACGCAAAGAAGTACAGCTCCTAATGCATGTGTGTGAGTTTTCGTCATCTATTTTGGAGTGATTGCAGTGTATTGTAAATATAAACTTGTTCTGTTGATCAGCGTCATTTCTGGACAGATCATTCACCTCTTTATTACGAGTTGAAACGAGCGTGAGCGCCGTTGACACGCCTAAATGCGATGCTTTGAATTTGCAGTGAATGATGCTTTGCATACAGTGAATGGCATCGCGTCGGAAGCTGACTAGCAAAATAGCTAAAAAAGTAAAAGCAAATAAGTTTGAATGCAAATTCTAAAAGCAAACACACTAGAGACCATTTTTGAATGTTTCAAAAAAGTACTGTAAGGATAAAAGAAACTCAGATACTTTGATCTCCTGAGAAACAAACAATAAACTGGCATCTTCAAGACACCCCACAGAGGGGTGGTGCAGGAAACGCCTCTCTCACATATGCATCAGTTCCTTTTCATCTCCTCCCTCCGTTTAATTCACTCAGAATGGTCAAGAATATAATGTTCTATATGAATGCAAATAAGATTTACAGTCATGTTTGGTTTCATTTGAATAGTTTCAGGGCGAGTGGTACAATGGTCTTAATCTTACAAAAGTAGACTAAAAGATAATCCAGATCCTAAGACTAAAAGATACTTTGATTACTGTAGAGGGTCATTCCATGCAAATTACCTTCTGTTCCCATTGAGGTGTAAAACCACCCAGGTCTGAGACCTGGGTTAATGTAAATTACATGCCTCCACTTGGGGGATGTTTTATCTTGGTTTTGTATTTAAAGGATTGTAGCAAAAGGGTCAGGGCGATTCTGTAGTCAGAGAGCCCGTAGTATG
>NW_015537967.1:100419-105487 GCF_001515605.1 Sinocyclocheilus anshuiensis
TTTAGTCTGAATAAAATGCTAGTAGCAGGATTGTAAAATGAATAGATGTGATTATGATCATTTGATAAAATGAAGAGAGCTCGTTTGAGATCATTTTACTTTGTTGACTGTTTCCTATCCCGTTACGGGGACCGCTGAACGCGCCGCTTTAAATGGTTTCGTGGTGCTCGTTGTTGTATTTTAAAACACAATTGCAATGTTTTCAACTGACATTATGGCATAAAAAATAAAATGATCCAAAACGTAACTGTGGCGCGTGTGGCTGCAGTCAGTGAACCGCTTCCATCGGCGCTGCAGCAAAACACACTGTTGCTCACATTAAACATTATCATGTGAGTATTATGACCAGTACTTAATTTGATCCTGCTGGATCCTGTTCCAGAAAATGTCAGATTTAAAATTTTTGCGTTCCAGTAGGCCTATTTGTTTTTAAAAATCCGGCATTTACAGTACATTAGATCGTGACAGTGCATGCTTGCGTGCATACGAGACGGAGCGAGCGAGTGTTTGGCTAGATGTATTTGGAGGTTATTACTCACATCTCATTCGGCACAAATCCAAATGTTTCCATATTCGCAATGTATTTGAATGTTAAACTATTATTTATAATGTAAACTAGGCTTGTACTTTACACGCATTCGCATATAAACGGAAAAGATCATCCTCTTCACATGAACCTTGGCATAACAGCAGAGTGGACCGGTATACTACGGTCTATTTAAACTGACCAGTGTAACCTTTTATATGTTTGGTTGACTGTATTTCATTTTGATAATGAACAGACTGCGATGTAAGTTTGAATTGCTAGAATATGTGGGGTGTGTGCGCGCGAGGCGCCGGCGCGATCGAAAAGCTGAAACATAAAAAAACTTGTTTATGGAGCGCCGCGCCACACTTCTGTTTTAAATCTGTTAGCTTAATTAAGTCAGATATATTTCGCTTTTTTTTTTTTTTTTTATGAAAACAAATTGTTATTTTTATTTAGGCCTATTGCTTACATAGGCTATACATTTTCCTTAAAGCATCCCATTTTGTCCCAGGGCTTGAAAACCTGTGCCCTAGACTAGTTAGGTCCTGCAGAAACTTTCTCTTAATTGTGGCATCACCGTTTAGTGACATCATTATGTAGGCATTGTTTCTTTTCCTAAATCTTCGCCGTCTAACCCTCTAATTTCGCCGTTTTATTTTATTGTCATTCGCTTTTTATCACTGTTTTCGCATCTAAGGGAAATGAAAGCAGAGCCCGATATGAAAGAATTATTTGGGGAAATGACCTAGTTACTACATTTCTATTGCTTTCCGTGTTGAAGAACTTTGTGTTGTTTCTATTTTAATGTACTTTTAAAGTTTAAATCACATTAAAAGCTTAATTTGTAATTATGAGTGAATGATGATGCATGTATATACCGTCACCGTCATTCACAGCCGTTCGCACGTGTTTTGCGCACGAGCCGTACACAGCCCAAAATTAAACGACTTAATCGACCATCGATAGCTTTAATCGATTGCATCTCTTATCGACAATTAATCGATCATCGATTAATCGTTGACATCCCTAGTCTTAATCGTATTAAAACTGGAGTATTGTCCATGTAAACGTACTCAATGAGTCAAACAAGAATAAGGTAATGCAATATACCTAGTAGTCAAGAAAAATAAATAGAATAGAAATTACAACTGTCATTTCCGGAAAATAAGCAGTGATTTATATCATGACTAGATACTTTTGCATATACAGAGTATAAAATGCAGGATATTGAAAATAATATTGATCTTGAAAATAATTATCAATATTAATAACAGCTGCAGTTATTATACAGATGAGCAATTCAATATAACTTTCTAATTAGAGCAAAATATATCAATTATCCACTTTAACAGCAGAAGTCTATATACCAACATCCAGAGTATTAAAGAATTTTTTTTAAGAATCTTTTCCACATCATAGCAATATTGGAGACTTGGATCAATACTGAGAAAGGTGTGGATTTTGAGATTGATGATTATGAATTAAATTATAAAAATAGGGTGAATAGGAGTGGAGGAGGTGTGATGACACATGAGGATAATAGACTGAAGTATAAGGTGGTGGAGAGCATATAGTCATTGATGATTTGTTGTTGAAATTTGTATAGACAGGACAAAAAAACATTGTAGTGAGTTGCATATACAGAACTCCTGGATCAAATATTGAAATATTAAATGAGTGGATGCAAAAAAAAAATGTTTACAAAGACAGTACAAAAACATTTACCTATTGAATCAAAAAAAAGCATAGAAGATTTCATCAATACAATGTATAGCATGGGCTTACAGTACATCCAACAATCACCAGACCACGTGGAATCACGTCATAGTGCTACATTGATAGACAATATGTGATGCGATCTAGGAAAACCCACCACATGGTGAAATTTTACCTTTTTTAGGTTTTGATACCATATGAAAACTGGGTTCAAGCCCTTTCCAACTGTTTTTATTTTGTCCATAGCTTGAACGTAACAAAAGTTATGGCTATCTGAAGTTGGCTGATAGCTATGATTTTCAGGAATGGAATTTTGAGAATAATGGGTTTAAAGTGAGGCAATGAAAATAGAAACACAACAGTCAAGTATCACAAGTAGAAATCACTTTACTCTGGTAAAAGACGTATTTTAGTCACTGTACATGATGTAAAAGATACAAAATGACCCCAAGGAACACAGAACACTTGCGAACATTTGAACATTAAGTGTATATGGGCTATTCCACCGAATGGGTGCCATTTCTGTCCCCAGGACATTATAGGTACAAACATGCATAAAAGTCAACTATAAAATACATTTATTATTAAGCAAAGTGTCCTGCACATCAATCTACCTGCAATTTTAAAATATATAATTTAAACAGATTATTAAAAACTACCTAAAACACTGAAAATCTAGCATTTGTACATGTCCCCAGTGTCTAACGCTACATTTTATACGTATATGTATTCGTATTGAAACGTTGGGTACAAGGCTTTCGGTTCAGTACGCATTACAAACCGAATGATTAGTTGGAGTAATCCTATTACATTTGGAAAATAAAAGAGCTTAAAGTGTGTGAATTATAATGTACTCCAGGTTGTGATGGTGAGGTAGTTTGTTCGAGTTTTCCCTCTTTTCCTCGCTTATAAATAGCTTGTAAATGCCTGTGCGCATATTCCTTCACTTTCGAAATAGCAGCAATTCTGTGTCAACTGATTGAATTGACAACAACAAAACAGTACGACAAACTCACTTAGGCTATATTAAACATAGAATGTTTAATTTATTAACAACAAATACACCATGCTATAGGCCTAATATAAAATAACAAATAACTTACAAATAAAGTTTAAATATAAAATACTGAAAATCAGCAAACACGGTGGAACCAAATAAATAAGAAACGAATGTTAAAGTTTCAAAAATCATCTTAGATAAACGGCAAAAGTAAAAAGGCCTTCCAAAGTCTAAAATATTTTTAAGATCATATGTTAATTTTTACATTTTTTTTTTTTATTTATTAAAACTAAGGAAATTTCTCTGGCATTTATTTGTTTTTGCTGTATCGAAAACGTACCGAACCGTAACACCACTGTGTCGTATCGAACCGAACTGTGAATTTTGTGAACCGTTACACCCCTATTTAAAATCCTTCAGAAATCATTTTACCTCCATATCCCCATCTGTGCTTAAAATACATTCATTTCAAAACAAATGTATAATATTTTGGATAAAATACACATTTTAGTCATGTCCCCAGGTTTTCACGCAGTCCTGTTACCCTAACACATTCCCCCCTCTAAAAAAAACTGGGAAAATTCCACAAGACATATTTTCAACATAATATTGCAACATCTGGATCTTCTGAAGGCAATGAAATGACAAAAAGCATGTGGTCTTATTTTCTTTTCTGTGTATTTGATCATATTTTAACGGTGGCTGGGAGCGTCATTATAAATATACTGTCCTGTTATCTAAATTATTTTTTTTAAATAAACAAGTAACATCTAAGAAATAGCTAATTATAGTGATTCACCAAATATTTGTGAGTATTCTCATAATATTAGCATGTACTTCATGTGGTTGGATTATGTATTTGCTAATTTTATCCTAAAATCTCAATCCTGTTACTTTCAGTCCTGTTACTCATATATCCTATACTTATATATAGTAACTGAGTAAAAGTAACAGGAGTGAGAAGTGTCATCAGTGTCATCTTTTTCTCAAAGTTTTGGCCTTCTATCCACACTGAGATAATGCTTTTGCCCAGAGAAACCCTATGGTTTTTCCTGCATTGTTTTATATTACATTCCTGCAAGTATGACAGAAAATGTACTTTAAATTTCTGTCCTGTGGCAATTATAGACTCATATATGGAATGGCGTTTGAGCGTGAGGTGCGCTATAAGAAAACAATATCCACAGAAAAATGTAAAAGATATTATTTAAGTTTATTATTTTTAATATAAATTTTAATTTAATATTTATTATTTTTTCATTATTTATATTTTATCTTATAACCCGTCCTCTACCCCTAAACATAACCCTAACAGAAACCTCTGCAGACCACTAGATTTAAATAGAAACATGATTTGGCCTTTTTTAGCAGTGAAGTCTGCTCACTAGTCAATGTTCAACACTTTCACTATATCGGTGCGGGCATTAATACCTCATGTGTAGACAAACCTGTATACTAATATAATGGATTTTATCCTTTCTGTTACCCATTTCATTACTAAATAGTTTTTTCTTCAAAAAAATAAAGTTAAACCACTATTTTTTTTTTTATTAAGTTTGGTCCATAATTTGTTCCATTGTTTAATAAATTGCATCATAGAAAATTGATAAGCTTGAGGTTTGAGTCGCCTTTAAAATAAAAAAAATTAAAAAAAAGGGTTTGTGAAAAATACACAGATTAATAGATAAATAGTGATTTTTTTATGATAAAAAATAATCTTTTCTTGACCATAAAACCATCAATTTCCTTTAAATTCATGGGTTTCATGTGACGTCACACAGTGGTGCGGCCGCCATTTGTAGGACCGAATTGCAATTCCGTCT
>NW_015537967.1:105710-112504 GCF_001515605.1 Sinocyclocheilus anshuiensis
GAAGTGTCATCGCAGAAGATATGGCAGAAGTTCCTCAGACACCTGTGAACACTGAGCAGTGCTTGGAGTCAGACAGTGGACATCATCTTTATTATACTTCTCTGACTGGACTAGCAAGGAGCAGTTAGAGTCCACGAGAAAGTAAGTTCAAGTAGCCTACATGTCGGCACTGACCATGATTATACTATGTAATATAATGTTTTCTGCAATAATTGGGGGACTCTTAACTGAGGAGACAAACTGACCAACAGGAAGCTATGGATCTATTGAATGTGTATTTTTCAAGCATTTTATTGTGGCATTCACTGTTATTTTTCTGCACAGTGATAACTAGTAATTGGTAAGTTTTCCCTAGACTTTAGGGGAGTCAGCAGTTCGCTAGACAGTAAATAAGGATCTAATCCTAAAGTGTCTATTTTTTTTTTAATACCATTGTTTTCCGTTGTTGTTTAAGTGTTATTTTGGTTTCTGATCACCAAGGAGAGGCTACGCAAGGTCCTAAAGATGGCGGCCGCAACAAAAAAGTCACGTGATTGAAACCCATGAATAGACACCTGCCTGAGGGGGAAATGAAGGAATTTGTTGAAATTTTTAAACATGCTTTTTAAAAGACATTAGAGTTTTGGTAACAGGACTGAGAAAAACGCATCCATCTTCCACTTAAAAATTGTGTAAAAAAATTAAATAAAGTTACCCGAGATGGACGAATACAGATTTTGAATAGATAAATATGTGTATTACTAGATTCAAGTCTTTGAAAAGATGGAATTTTTTTTTTTTTTTTTTTTTGAAGAGTTTTGGAAGCAAATGGCACCCATTCAGTGGAATGGCCCATATATCTGTTCATAAAACATCACAGATTACAGCGTGCAGGCTCTCCAATTCTTCTCCTGTTCTACTCTGGACTTATTGCTGGACTTAATACATAACCAGACACAGTTAAGGGTTGTAAATTGTAGTTTTGTGTTCTAAACTTGTAGTTTTAGTTCATGCTGTCACCATTTGAACTAAATGAAAGTAATGCATAGCGTTATGAAAATGGTGCTGGGGGCCCTTTCAGAACGAGAGCTATCTGTCAGGAGCGCTATACTGCATCATTACACAAACAGACTAACATTACTTTGAAGAGGACAGTTTTCCATTGTTTATCTTGGACATAGTCTCTGAACGTTTGATCACCCCTTATATGTTTAGATAGCACAAATAAACAACAAATAAATAAACAACAAAGGTGTTGTTTTCAAATTTAGCCACTCTGGGACCCGGTTTAAAAAAATAGCGTTTTCAGGCTCCCAAAACGCTGGATCCGTCTGGACAAAATACCTACACGATACAAAAATTTTATGCATACAGCTAAATGCGTCTCCGTGTGTATGGGGCCACAGTGTGAAAACTTGTAAGGTTTTTCTCACTTGTGGATCATCTCGTGTGTTTTCAGATGTGTTGACCGTCTGAATCTCGTCACAGTGTGAACACTTATAAGCAGGGCTTGAAAACGGGGAAAAAAATTCAATCGGTTCACTTCGAGCAGAATTTATATTTTAACGTTTCTGTTCCTGCGTTCCTCTTGTGTTATTACCGTTCCGAAACCGGTTCGGGTAGAAGAAATACCGGTTAATAATGTTATAAAAAAAAAAAAAAATTACTTTGCCTATAATAGGCATAATAATAATAATAATAATAATAAATATAGCTGCAAGCAACAATTATGGGCCAAGCACTACAGAAGCAAACATCAGAACAACTGCGACAATGAGTAATTGAAGCCATTGTAGGATGATTTTAGTCAAAACGGCTGAAAAATCATAACTCTAGTAATACGATTTATTGTCTTGTCACGTTTGACCAATAGGTGGCGCTGATATCAAATCGATGTGGTGTGTTCTGTGTGAGTTGACAATGGCACACACAAAGTTTGGTGTCAGTATGCCAAAGCATTGCAGAGATACAGCCTCAAGAGTCATTTTGGCATCATGCCTCAAATTCGTTGCTGTGGTATGCGAAAACGGTTTTGTCTATCAACACAAAATCCATAACTTTTTGTCCGCATGGTCTGAAGATGATATGATTAAATTTTGGTGAAAATCTCAAAACTTTTTGAGTACTTTCAGGTAATTGTCTCGATTGTACATACAAAGTCTCGTAATGGTACACCAATGCATTCGTAAAATATAGCATTTTATATCATAATACTCTATTGTAGTCAATGGCAATTTCATGTTTTGTTCAATTATAGCGCCACCAAGAGGCACAATCCCACCCAATTTTTTATGTGTCATTAGAGTGTGTCTATACGTAAGTGTGTCAAATTTGGTGAAAATATCTCATTTTGTTTTGGAGTTATAGACATTTTTATATATGAGAAGAGAAAAAACAACTGATGGTTGACTTTGTTTGCATTCTTTGCCACTTACTATCAAAATTTTGGCAATTGGGCATTAGCGTGTAGCCGGCATGTTAGGATTGCGAATTTCCTACGGTGGTTTCGTGTCGATCAGAGTAACGGTTTCTAAGATATTGGCAAATGTTTTTTAAGTGCTAAAATACAACCCATAAAGCAAAACCTGGCATGTTTGGCATCGCTGGACTCTGCAAAGATTCAGGAGTCTAAAAAGGTGACTACCGTGAAAATAAGTAGACCACACCCAAAGTTATAAGCATGTAAATATTTGATTTTACCACTAGGTGGTGCTGGCTCGAATCTTCTCAGGCTCCTTCAGGGCATCGTGCTGATGACCCATACCAAGTTTTGTAATGATACATCAATGCGTTCGTAAAATATAGCATTTTACTACAATATTCAAAATGTCCGACGCCCAAAATGGCTGACATGAGAAAATTGGCATGCTGCACCTAATCTAAAGAGACCAGTTTTGTGATTTTTGGCCAAACTATTCAGAAGTTATAAGCAAAAATATGCATTTTTTTCATATCTCCTGACCACTAGGTGGCACAGCGGGTAGTCTTTACATCGGCTATATTAGCACAGTGAGGTGGTGGTCACACTGAAGGCAACACATTTTGTACAATGGAGCAGTGTAACTTTTTATTTGTTTAACTGTATTTTATTTTGATAATGTACAGGCTGCAATGTCGCAAAAATATGTTGTGTGTGCGCACGAGGCGCCGAGATAGAAGACATTATTCAAAACTGTCAAGCTTTTGCAAAATAAATAAAACTAACGTTTTTGCAAAATAAAGAAAACTACTTTCTGCTGTCTCGTTTTCCTTTCCAAGAACTTTGGAACACGTCACAATGAACCGTAACTTAGCACACTTTTTTTCTTTCGTTTTGTTAATCTGTCAATGATTTAAGTGAAATATATTTCTTGTATATTCCTTTTTATGCAAGCCTATATTTTTTCTGTTTTCTCCGTTCACAGAAGCGCTGCAGGTGCGTGTAATCTGTTGAATTCTTCTTACACTATCCTCGGATAAACTCTAAGCCATTGCGACTTACCTTTTATGAGTTCACAGCTGAGCGGGCATTTCACTCGTTGGCGTCAACGTCACATTTGCATAGACAATGCTACTGGAATTCGTGATAGGTTTACATCAAATTTCAAATATTAAATGGAATGATAAAATAGCGTTATTAACCGGTTAATGGCAATTTCAAATGTTCAATTCTGTTCGGAACTATAAAATTTGATTTTGTTTCTGTTTCTGTCAAAATGTTGTTCGTTTCCAGTTTTCGTTCCTTGAACCGGTTCAGAGCCCTGCTTATAAGATTTCTCTCCAGTGTGGATCCTCTTGAGTGTTCTCAGATTTGATGAATGACTGAATCTCTTGTTGCAGTGTAAACACTTGTAAGGTATTTTTCCAGTGTAGATCATCTCATGTGTTTTCAGATTTGATGACTGACTGAATCTCTTGTCACAGTTTGAACACTTATAAGGTTTTTGTCCAGTGTGAATCCTCTCATGCAGTTTTGTACAGGTCTCTGAAGTAAAAGTCTTTTCACACTCAAAGCACATGTACTCTACGTCAGAAAATACATACTGCTGTGGGACTTTCAAATTTTGTAGACGCAAAAAACTGTTACCACACAAATTACATTAAAGTTCATTCAAAGGAAAAGCTACATTCAAGTGTTTCTTCAGAACTGAATCCCCTAAAAAAATAACCCCATAAAAACATTTTACCGCACTGATCGCATGCGTCTGCTTCTCTCCAGTGTGGATTTTCATGTGATCATTAACATGTGATTGTGTGAAACTCTTCCCACATTGTTCACAAGTGAACGGTTTCTCTCCAGTATGAACTCTCATGTGACGCTCAAGACTTGTTTGCGTGTGAAACTTTCCACACCGAGTGCAGGTCAAAGATTTCTTGGTCTTGATATTTACTTTGAAAGCTGACGCTCGCGATCATGGTAAGGGCCGTTACATTTCCGATGCGTGCTTGAAGTGTTCGGCCAATCACAATGCACTGGGTCAGCTGGCCAATCAGAATGCAAGCCTATATTTTTTCTGTTTTCTCCGTTCACAGAAGCGCTGCAGGTGCGTGTAATCTGTTGAATTCTTCTTACACTATCCTCGGATAAACTCTAAGCCATTGCGACTTACCTTTTATGAGTTCACAGCTGAGCGGGCATTTCACTCGTTGGCGTCAACGTCACATTTGCATAGACAATGCTACTGGAATTCGTGATAGGTTTACATCAAATTTCAAATATTAAATGGAATGATAAAATAGCGTTATTAACCGGTTAATGGCAATTTCAAATGTTCAATTCTGTTCGGAACTATAAAATTTGATTTTGTTTCTGTTTCTGTCAAAATGTTGTTCGTTTCCAGTTTTCGTTCCTTGAACCGGTTCAGAGCCCTGCTTATAAGATTTCTCTCCAGTGTGGATCCTCTTGAGTGTTCTCAGATTTGATGAATGACTGAATCTCTTGTTGCAGTGTAAACACTTGTAAGGTATTTTTCCAGTGTAGATCATCTCATGTGTTTTCAGATTTGATGACTGACTGAATCTCTTGTCACAGTTTGAACACTTATAAGGTTTTTGTCCAGTGTGAATCCTCTCATGCAGTTTTGTACAGGTCTCTGAAGTAAAAGTCTTTTCACACTCAAAGCACATGTACTCTACGTCAGAAAATACATACTGCTGTGGGACTTTCAAATTTTGTAGACGCAAAAAACTGTTACCACACAAATTACATTAAAGTTCATTCAAAGGAAAAGCTACATTCAAGTGTTTCTTCAGAACTGAATCCCCTAAAAAAAATAACCCCATAAAAACATTTTACCGCACTGATCGCATGCGTCTGCTTCTCTCCAGTGTGGATTTTCATGTGATCATTAACATGTGATTGTGTGAAACTCTTCCCACATTGTTCACAAGTGAACGGTTTCTCTCCAGTATGAACTCTCATGTGACGCTCAAGACTTGTTTGCGTGTGAAACTTTCCACACCGAGTGCAGGTCAAAGATTTCTTGGATCTTCTTTTCTTTAAATCTTTCAGTTGGGTTTAGAGCAACTCAAAAGTTTTTCTCCAGTTTTGACATGATTTTTCTCCTCAACTTAACTTGATTCTTCATTCTTTTTTTCTTTAATCAACTGTGAAATAAAAGTAAAAATGGTGAAATGTGAACATAAATGTGAACCCTGATGTAACAGTGCAGGGCTCCAGACTAACATCTGAGAGCAGTGCCAAGTTCTACGGATGGTGGCACCAGAAGCAGTTTGGTAGCGCTGGGGGCTGGTGTGTGGGGTATCAAAAATAAAGTTAATTTAATCATAAATTTACTACTGTTTTGCATTAATAAGTGCAGTTACTAATAATATTACATGTTTATTTCTTTGTATTACACATTTGACAGTAAAGCACTGAACTTGAGTTGGGAAGCATACAAAATTAATTTTTATTAACATCAGTCTTAACCCTAATAAGGTCCTTGGGGTCAATATGAAACACACTCCCTGTCTTTGTCTTCCTGAGTAAGTGAAGGTGAAAACTTACCAAATAGTATCGGCTTAGCCTTTTCTACCTAACTTATCAACGTTTCAATTTCTGTGGCACTGAAATTAAAAGCTCGCTGGTTTTGTTTATCCATTTTGTTTACCTCATCAGCAGCTCGTGCAGTGTTGGTTGCTTGGTAACAGACCTGCGAGTGGATTGTCGAACTTGATGCAATTTAAGATTTCCTAATTAGAGATAAAACACGATTTTGCAAGATAGGATAAGAATCCCAAATCAAGTTTAGATTTAAAATTAGATTTCTTGATGATTTGATGTTTTATAATAGTCATTAATTTTTACTTGATTTATATTTTGAAATTATAAAATAACTAATTAGCCAATAAGTGCTCCTCTGCTGCCATCTACTGGTTATAGTGGTAATTTGATGAATTTTTGTTTAATTTTACATAAGTATTTTTTTTTTCCATAAAACTATATTGTTTTGTCCCTTTAAAAATAACATTTAAACTGGATAATTTTTGGGTGAACTAACCCTTTAAGTGGAAGAATAATTAGTCATTTTAAAAACAGTGAAGAAAAATAAGAAAGCACAATAATAAAATGTTTTGACATTGTTATTTGGGAAGGAACTCCATCTTTGATTTGATCAGAATCTCAACTGAATCTTGAATACTTACTGTGATTGTTTTTTGTATGTCTGTGTGGAGCAGATGAATGATTGAAACGCTTCCCACATGCAGTGCAGGGATACGGTTTCTCTCCAGTGTGGATTCTCTCATGTGTTTTCTGACTTGAATCACTGAATATCTTGTGACAGTGTGAACACTTATAAGGTTTCTCTCCAGTGTGGATCCTCTCATGCAGT
>NW_015537967.1:112552-125143 GCF_001515605.1 Sinocyclocheilus anshuiensis
CCCACAGATCGCGATAAGGAGAGTGACAGATTTTAATAATTATTAAAGAAGTTTGCAAATGTGATATTGATTTAATAACAACAGTTCAATAAACAAGTACTGCCTGATTTTGCTCTATTTCATCAACGAAAATAGTTCCAAATAAAGTAACAGCTCAGCCGCCGCGCATCTCTAAAAGTAAACACAGCGGTGTTTCATTCATGAATGAAAGTGCGTTTTGGAACGAATCTAGTGAGTAAGTGATTCATGATTACCCATTCATAAAGACAGTCACTTACTTCATTCCTGAATGAATCAGCCGTTCGAACGAATCAATTGAATGAATGATTCAGTGATAAAATCCGTGATTTGCCGCCACCTGCTGGCGGTTTCAGTTTCATTTTTAGGTATAATTGCAGTTATTTAAATCATTTAATATTTCTGTATTCAAAATTTTATATTTAAAACATTAATCTCCACATGAATTTATGAATTTAATTACCTCTGAGCCTCATTAAACGTCTGAAACCCTACCTACAAGCCACTTTTGTGTTCTTCTGTGCACCCTTTGTAGTACAAATTAATTTTTTATTAATACTAATTTCATATGATTGGTAACTTATTTGTCTTATTCTACTTCTTAATATATTGTTTTAAATAGAAATTTTAAGCTTATAAACATAAATTTTTGAATTTGACAGATGAAAATGATGCCATTGCAAAGGTAAAAAGAAAATGCCCCTGTAAATCACTTCACCTCATATTAGGAAGGCTAATTTTTGATCAGAATGTTTGATTATTGATCAGAAAGTGCTCCTTAATTTTTTTTTAATTAGGAGGACAAGTGCTCCTGATTACAAGAAGAAAAACACTGCTGTTAAACTGGGTGTGTGACCGGTATGGCTGTGGAATGGGGTTTGGCCGAGGAAAATTTTTCAGTCAAAATATATATTTTTTGCTTTAACCCCTGACTACTACAAAAATTATTACAACTTTTGTTTAAAAGAATCAACACACAATACGCTATTTCTTCCATGTTTTAATTTTAATGGTAAACCTTTTGTTTGCCAAACAATAAAGAGTTTAACTCTTTAAAATAAAGAGTTTACTGTGGGAGTACTACACTCAACCAACACCAGGGAAGGCAGTTTTTGTCAGAGCCCTTGTTATTCTTAATTTTGCAAAGTTCTGTCATGAAACTTTATATGGCCCCAGCCGATAGTGTCTAACTCAATCTGATATAATCGCATCATCATTCACATGGCGCAGCTGATTGGTTACTTTTCACATCAGCAGCCAATGAGCTTGCTGCTCAACATTCTACATCTTGGCTAGTACTTACTGTAACAGTTGCAGTGTGCTTCAGAAACCCTCCACCTTCCCCAGCCAACCTGCACTGAAAAAAATGATTCATTGAATTTAACAAAAGAATTTAAGGTAAGTGGTTGCAATCAATTTATCTTAGCTACATTTAAATAAACTAATTTATATGACTAACTTTCAACATTTTTTTTTTTTAATGTAGCTAAAGTAAATTGTTTGCAACCACTTACCTTAAAAAAAATTGTATCATTTTTTTCAGTGTATTAACCTTTTACTAAGGATCTGTTTGATTATTTCATAATGCTATTTTTTAATATAACTTACAAGATTTGTAAATCGTTAGCATATTATTTAATAATCATTTGTGAATGTATAGTCATGTTTTGTAAATGATTAGTTAATCATCATCTAATCACTTGTAAATTATTTATAACTTAATCTACAAAACTTAGATAAAAATATTAACATATCACTTAATCATTTATGAACGCATAGTCATGTTTTGTAAATGATTAGTTCATCATTAACTAATCACTTGTCATCCGCCATTTTGTCTAAGAGTTGTATAATAAAGGTCCTGCGTCTTTGGGTCATTTTAAACTGTTTTATACAGAAGTAATTCAAAAGTATGGAAATAAAAATGTAGCTGGAGCATGTGTAAAAGTGGTAGGCTATACAGAGAGGACTCATTACGATATAGAATAGGACAAAAGCCTATGTTGAGACGTGTGCTGTGGATTAAATTGTGTTAGCCTTTATTTACAAACGAACACATGTAAAATCAGTAGCTAAGGATTTGTAAAGGCCTCATGTCAGCTGTTGCAACATTTTATATAATGTTAAAAGAATATATTGGCGCTCATCATTGAACACAGCAGAATATCATCATCATGGATCTCTTGCTATAATAAAATGCAATACTCCCACCTTGTGTGCTATTTCCTATGGAAACTCGTTTCCGCCACTAAATAAAGAAATAATTAATAAATAAATAAACAAATAGCGACTTTTTATTCCACAATTCTGCCTTTTTTTCTCAGAATTGCAAGATATAGCTAAACACAATGCAAAGATTTGTGAGTTATAAAGTTTATAACTCGCATTGTTTATATCTCGCAATTCTGAGAAGAAAAAGTCAGAATTGTAAGATAAAAAGCTGCAAATTACTTTTATTTTTTATTCCATGGCGGAAACAAGCTGCCATAACGACACAAGTAAACCTGAATCCATACACAACGTAATGTAACCTCATCAATGCCAGTTAATGACTTACAACTGAACGTTATTATAAAGTGTTACCAAAAAAAAAGTATATAAAAATCTTAATTTTGTAAAAAGTCCTTTACCGATTAGGTTGAACATCTGAACCTTGAACATCTGTACCGATTAGGTACCTCTGTAATTTCCCCATAATACCACAATTGTTATGTTTGTTCTTAATTTAAAAATAAGAACAAAGCAAATGTCAAAAAATATGATAAATACAATAGAACAAAGATACAAATTAAATAATGAAAAGATTTAAGTACAATAGATTTATTTAAAGCTGCAGTCCATAAGTTTTGCCTCTTTGTCGCCATCTCTGTTTAAAACCTGCAATTGCAGTTATTTACGAAATTATCATCTTTACGTGGATTGTGCATCGGCACGGCTCCGCAGTGTGGATGAATCTAATGTTTTGAGGTGTATGTGTGGCTGTCAATAACATTTTAAATATGGTATTTTTTCTTACAAAAACGCATCAATTCGCTACAGGAGGCCTTTATTCACCCCCCGGAGCTGTGTGAGGCACTTTTTATTATAGATGGATGTGCTTTATTGGACTTCTTTTGGACTATTGAACAGAAACAACTGCCTGCTGCCATTATAAAGCCTGGAAGAGCCAGGACATTTTTTTAATATAACTCCATTTGGATTCATCAGAAAGAAGAAAGTCAAATATACATATAGGATACCTTGAGGGTGAGTAAATCATGGGCTAATTTTCATTTTTGGGTAAACTAACCCTTTAAGACTTATTTAATCTGCATATAAAACATAAGAAAGGAGATATTTAAATTTTATTTTGTGTTTGATTGTTAAAACAAAAACAAAAAAAAATTGTTTGTCTTAATAAATTGAGTAAATAAAAAATACAGTGGGTTAAATAAAAAATAATAATTCTATTGCTCTTTGTTTTAAAAATGTTAATAATCATCAATACCGAACAATATGAAACATTATATAGTTAATACATTTTTTCACTATATTGCCCAGCCCTAACCGTACATATGGTAAAACAGGACATTCAGACAGCACACATACGGTAAAACATAGAACAAGCCTCCTCTCATCTACATTGAATGCCAACAAAGGACCTTTTGCTACGCACACTGAGGACCGACAGAATGACGCATTTGGTGTTTCTGATCCTGCTATGATAAACTTTGTTGAATATCAATACTTTGCGCCGGGTATAAAATGAAAAAATTGCAGGGTGATGTTTGTAACTTTTTTTGTTTCTTGTTAATACTTTGTAGTAATTTAATAAAAAATGTTCTTCTTGCTTAAATACTTAGCAATAATTATTATTTTCTTGTTGGTAGGTGTTATAAGCTAAAGTAATTATAACTAAAGTTTACTCATTAATCACTCTAGTAGTGAATTACAAATAAACCCATTTAGACCCTTGTCTGTTTGATTCTAAAGCTCTGATATATCTTCTGCTTGGTAAAACACAGAGGCTCTGGATTATTAATTATAAACATTAATGTTGTCTGAGCACTCACATTAAATCCCATGCCTCCCTATCAGAATTCATTGAACAATCATCCTTAAATATTATATATATATATTTGTATCAAGCACAACTAATTTTAATAGAAACAGATTAATTATATTGGAGTCAGACAAAAAAAATTCAATTTTGCATAATCATCCTGCATCTGGTTTTGTTCTGTATATTGGTTCAAAATAGAGGTGTAGAAATAGAGATAAATAGAGATTTACTGTCATGGAAATCCAAAATAGAAAAGCAAAGAAAGCACAGAAAGAAAACACAATTCTTTCTTTAAAGTTTACTCCCATGATTTTTATTTATGTGATGTATTTGTTGTTAAAAAGGAACATTAGTTGATTATTATTTCTGACTATAGAACGTCTCGGTTACGTATGTAACACTCATTCCCTGATGGAGGGAACGGAGACATTATGTCGTAATGACATAGGGGGGTTTACTTGGGAGCCCCAATCCTCTCTGACTTTAAATGAAATTTGGCTAGTGGATTTTGCATACCTGAGCCACTCCCCATGCATACGGGTATAAATAGGCGGCAGGTGCATCTCATTCAGGTTTTACGTTGAGGAGCCGGGAACGTGTCCCTGGCAACCAGCGATGGTTCAAGGTTGTGGAATGGGGACATAACGTCTCCGTTCCCTCCATTAGGGAACGAGGGTTACGTACGTAACCAAGACGTTCCCTATCGGTCACTACGAGTTATGTCGTGACGACATAGGGGGTCCATGAAAAGCGCCACAACCAGAACTCTGTTGTTGATGTTGACAAGCAGCCGCGTGTCAGACAAATGCTACGCAAAGGTAGTCTTTTGATTCAATGCGGAGACTGTAAAATCTTGCGAAGGTGTTTGGTGTCGCCCAGCCCGCAGCTCTACAGATGTCTGCCAGAGAGGCGCTGTGTGCCAGCGCATAGGAGGAGGCAACACTCCGTGTGGAGTGAGCCCTCACCCCCAGGGGGCAGGATTGGTACGCCCTTGGGATTGGTACGCCAAGGCAATGGCATCCACTATCCAGTGGGACAACCTCTCCTTGGAGACAGCCTTCCCTTTCTGCTGACCTCCGTAACAGACAAAGAGTTGCTTAGAGCTTCAGAAGCTCCGGGTGCGTTCCACGTATTTGCGCTCTTACGGTACACAGCAACGCCAAGGCTGGATTTGCCTCCTCCGTGGGCAGTGCTTACAGGTTCACCACCTGATTGCGGAAAGACGCGGTGGGAACCTTGGGCACGTATGCAGGCCGGGGTCTCAGACAACGTGAGAGTAGGCTGGCCTAAACACAGGGCACTCTTCGCTCACTGAAAATGCTTGGAGGTCCCGACCCTCTTGATGGAAGTGAGCGTGATCAGGAGCACTGTCTTAGCAGACAGGAATTTAAGCTTGACTGAATCCAGCAGCTCAAAGGGATCCCTCTGAAGGCCAGCCAGGATGGTAGAGAGATCCCAGGAGGGCACCAAGGGTGGCCTAGGAGGATTTAACCTCCTGGCACCCCTCAGGAATCTGACGATGAGATTGTGCTTTCCCAGGGACCGGCCGTCCACTGCATCATGATGTGCTGCAATAGCAGCCACATACACTTTCAAGCTGGAGGGTGACAGCCTACGCTCCAACCTACGGTCCCTGTGATCACACAGCTGTTTTCGCGAGCGGGCCGTGCTCAAGATAGTAGAGGATTCTGATGCCCAATTCCCATAACGGGGTAAGGGCTCCCTCCGCAAAGACACAGGGAGACAGGGTCAGTGTGAAGGGGAGGACCCTGTACTGCCAAGCCCGACCCTCAAACGCAAACCGTAAGGATGGCCCACGCCGAGGAAAAAATTGAAACATGAAAGTAAGTGTCCTTCAGGTTGACCGCTGCAAACCAATCCTGGGGCTAGATGCATCTGCATCGACATCTTGAACGGAAGTTTGTGAAGGGCCAGGATTGGTCAAAGGCCACCGCCTTTCTTGGGTACGATGAAGCAAGGGGTGCAAACCCCTGCCTCATCTCAGCTGGAGGGACAGGCTCAATTGCGCCCTTTGCCAGTAGGACGGCAATCTCTTCGCGCAGAACAGGGGCATCTCAGACTGCCATCGAAGTCTTGAGAGTGCTGCTGAATCGGGCGGATCGCCTGGCCAACTGAATTGCGTAGCCGAGTCGAACTGCCCGAATGAGCCAGCGGGACAGGTTGGGCAGTGCAAGCCACGTTAAGCTCCGTGAGAGTGGCACCAAAGGAACAATCGACGCACCCGCAATATTGCAGCGGTGGGAAGTGTTGCTGGATGGTGCAGAAGACATTGCGTCATGGCTCATCACAGCAGGACTCCCCGTGTCCCCGGAGGGACTGGCCAGAGACATGTGAAGAGGCATTGCGTCCCTGAGCCGCAATCTCTTGGCTGCTGGCGATATGGGGCATTGTAGGTGAGAGTGAGGAGGATGTGCGTCGCTCACTGTCAACCCACAAGCCTGGTAACCCGGAGGAAAGGGAAACTGCTCTACCTTGAAACTGTGGATACAGCAGCGGAACAGATCCAGGATTCTCCAGTAAGGCCCTCCTCCAGGGGAAGGAGTGGTGCCATGCAGCTTACCATGTCCCCGGGTTGCCCATGTCAGGGCCGCTACGTTGTCTTCTTAGAGGACTTGGGGCCGGCTGGAACACGGGAGGTACCGCACTCCTGCGAGAAGCTCACTCTGGAAGATGCAGGAGGGCGCCCATGGCGACGAGCAGACTGGGGCACGGCCCGCAACGGAATGGTGGCAGGTGGAGGATCACGTCGGGGCAGGATGTGCTGGATGGCGTTGGTCTGCTTCTCCAAGAGCCAAAGATGGTGCTCTTGGACCACTAACGTGGACATCGCCTTCCCAAGGGACTGCATCGTGACTTTCATCGCCCATAGGGCATGGTCAGTCGCTGAGCGCAGCTCCTGCATCAACCTCAGGCATTTTTATATATTTTTTTTTGAGTGCCCTGGCTTGGTGGACCTGCAGGATCGCCATGACATGCAAGGCAGAAACAGCTCGGCCCGCCACACTATAAGTTTTGGCAGCGAGAGCCGCCGACAGCTTACAGGCTTTTGACAGGAGACGAGGACGATTTCTCCAAGTGGTGGCGTTTTGCGGGCAGGTGCACCGCAACCGCACTCTCCACCTGGGAAATGTCAACGTACCCCCTAGCCGCTCAGCCGGCGGTCCTCTTCTCGTGACAGAGAAACCGGGATGGGTAGTGACAGAGGGTGCCGCTCTCATCCCCGTGAGGAGAGAGAGGCTAGATCGCAGTGCTGCTATGGCCATACGCTCACAGAGAACGCATGAACCATCCACGAATGCCCTGAAGACAATGATCGTGGCCACTTACAGAAGACAGGTAACGACCGCAACCAAGAGGACATGGACGGAGCGGCATCTTTAAAAGGACGCGAACCGTCCGTGATTTGCTCTTTTAGAGAAACTGCTCTTTTAGTTGAAGTGCCCAGGGGAAACGCTGATGACAGGGACACTGCTGTATGCACCGTAATGCCAACCAGAACAGCCTCTTCGCTTTCCAGCTCTCAGAAACGATTGGCTTTGTGGAGTTGAAATTCATTCACCCACTCGGCTCCTAAGAAAAAACTGAATGAGTGGATGCACCTGTCGCCTATTTATACCTGTGTGCACAGGGAGTGGCTCAGGTATGCAAAATCCACTAGCCAAATTTCATTGCCGTTTTCTCTTAAAGTCAGAGAGGATTGGGGCTCCCAAGTAAACCCCATATCTTGTAGTGACCGACAGATAGGGAACTTTAATGCAGAAATAATTTTTTTTTTCCCCCACTTGTGTTAAATGTCCCACCCTACATGATTATACTCAGACAGGGTCAAAGGGCAAACATTTATATATTTATAATCCATTGCTTTTCAACATCGCCTTCTTTACAGTATAGAACATATTTTCTGCCTCATTCTGTGATATGAAGCCACATCAGATCACAAAAGGAGGCATTTGACTGATGTTGGATGTTTGCCCAGAGGGTAAATATTTCAAACGACAGCTCAGGCATTTAAGTGGCACCGAAATGAGGCACCAAATCTGCGTTCTGATTCGGGGATGAAACGGTTCGCGGAGCGAGATCAGAAGAAAGAGCAGGAAAGAGAGAGGGAATAACGGGCACCAGAGCCTGCGCCATTAGCGGAGGCAGCCTCACGCTTTGGTCGGCTCCGGGAGCGGGCAAAAAATAGGGAAGAAGGGGGGGAATGGGGGGCGCCGGAGCCTGCGCCATTAGCGGAGGTGGCCTCACGCTTTGGTCTGCCCCGGGGGTGGGAAAAACAGAGGGAAGGAGAGATGGAATGGTGGACGTCGGGGCTTTCGCTGCTAGCTGAGGTAGCCTTGCGCTAGAGCTGGATGGTGGGGCTGGGGGCCATGGGTAGGGGAGAGGGTTAAGGGTGGGGTAAAACAGGGACTGGGGATGGGGCTGCGCCGCTAGCGGAGGCGTGCTCACGCTATCTTGGCGGCTTGTGGAGGCTATCTTTTGTGTGCTCAAGGAATCAGTACCTTAAAGGGGTCATATGATGCTATTTTAAAGATCATTATTTTGTGTATTTGGTGTAACAGAATATGTTGACATGCTTTAATGTTCAAAAAACACATTAATTTTCAAATACTGTACATTATTGTAGGTCCTCTATGCCCCGCCTCTCTCAAACGCTTCGTTTTCTACAAAGTCCCTTTAGGTAGGCGTGGTTGACTTAACTTTTATAGAGAATATCTCTTTGGATTTGAGACTTTAGTCTTTGCAACTTTACAGGTCTTCTTTATGCACCAAGAGCTTGTAACACTCCAAAGAGAAAGGAAAACTTGAAATCGCATCATATGACCCCTTTAATTTCCTATGATCGCCAAACCCTTCTGATATACAATCCACTGTCACGGATATATGGAGAGAAATTCTTCTACACCCGGTTTTCCTCAGCATTCCCGAAGGCCGCTTGTTATGTCGGCTGTTCATTTCATTGGAAAAGACGCCATAGAAAGTGTGGAAAACGGGCTGGCATTTTGGTCAGGATTAAAAGATCCTTGCACACATCCACGTCTTGCTCTTGCGATCTGCTTGGAGTTGATGGATGGGATAAAATCCTCTCTCTTCAGCGCACTACGATCCAATCTGTTTGCACTACAGCGCGGCTGCGGATCATCAAAAGAGGCGCTAATCTACGAAATCTCCGGTCACTGGATTATGCGAAACCATCAATCATATCCTCTGAAGAAATTACTCATGTTACTAAGCTGGCTATGGTAAACTCGAGATCTCTTCATAATAAAACTTTCATCTTAAATGACTTTTTTAAGTCTCAAGACCTGGATTGGTTATTTATAACTGAGACCTGGCTTCGCAGAACTTTCCCCAAATGACTGTCAATTTTTTAGTTCGCCTAGGACTATGGGGCACAGTGGAGGTTTGGCAACGGTTTTTAGTAACATTTTTAAGTGCCGATTGCTGCCTACAGATCATTATAATTCCTTTGAAGTTCAATTACTCCAGTTACAGTTGCCATGTCCAGTACTTTGTGCTCTAATTTACAGGCCACCAAATTACAATAAGGATTTTATTCAGGACTTTGCTGGTTTTCAGTCAAACATTGTGCCTACTACAGACAGTCTTATTATTCTCTGTGATTTTAATGTTCATGTCTGCTGCCCCTCCAAGCCAATGGTTAGGGACTTTATTCAGCTCATTGACCCTTTTAATCTTACACAGCATATTTCTGGCGCTACTCATGACCATGGCCACACACTAGATCTGATCTTATCTTATGGCATTTCTGTACATAATGTTGATATTTCTGATTTTTGTGTATCTGACCATAAGCCTATTCTTTTTAATATCACAATGTCTGGTCCAGTTCAGAAATCATTTTCCTCACGGTCTGTTTCTCGTGTTGTCACCTCTGATACAGCCAGTCTTTTCTCTGAGGCCTTCTCTTCTTTGTCTGAAAGTGTGTTAAAACTTCCCGACTCAGATCTTGGAATAGAAGAGATGATAACGCTTTGTAATAATGCCTGCTCTTGTGTTTTAGATTCTGTTGCTCATTTTAAAGTTTCAAAACCCAAACGAAGGTCAGAACCTTGGATAAATAGTAATATACAAGCTCTCAGACAGGAATGTAGGAAAGCTGAGCGAAAATGGAAGAAAGATACTGCAAGTGTCTTATGAACTCTTGAAAAACGCTCATTCTGCTTACCAGCATTCTGTAAAAAATGCAAAAACTGACTATCTTTCTGAATTAATATTAAAAATTTCACACAATCCAACATTTCTGTTTAATACGTTAAATACAATTTTTTCTCCTGCTACCACTTCTGGTCTGGACAGTACGCCAGAGACCTGTGCAGCATTCCTACATTCTTTTATGGGAAAGGTGGACGCCATACGGTCTACTGTTACAATGTGCAGTCATGACCCTTCTGAACCACTCACTTGTCATGCTTTTTTTGAACGGTTTGAACCAATATCCCTTTCTGAGCTTGGCGATATAGTTCACAAGATAAAGCCTACCACTTCTCCTGTGGATGGTATCACCACCGGCTCTTTAGAGAGGCCCTGGATACTATCAGCCCTAGTGTATTGGCTATTATAAACAGATCCTTAGACAGTGGCCGTATTCCTATATGCCTCAAACAAGCAGTGATCACGCCTCTTCTTAAGAAGCCAAATGTAGTCACAACCAATCTTAAAAATTTTCGCCCTATTTCTAAGTTGCCATTCTTGTCAAAAATTTTAGAGAAAATTGTTTTTAATCAGTTATCTTCATTTGTCTCACAAAACAATATTTTAGATAAATTTCAGTCTAGTTTTAGAGCCCATCATAGCACCGAGTCTGCATTGCTTAAGGTGTCGAATGATCTACTCCTTGCTTTGGACTCTGGTAAATCTGCTATTTTAATGCTACTTGATCAACTGAATCAAATGCAGAACTAAGATCATGCTACCCTTCTTAATCGTCCAAGGGATGAAGTTGGCATTAGGGGCACGGCACTGGATTGGTTCTCATCATACCTCTCTGATAGATCAGTTAAGGTGATGATTAAGGTGAATCTGAATCACCATTTTGTCAGCTGTCAATTGACATTTGGCAGTGAACTGCTTGATCATATGCACCTGTGTTGATTTAGAGCAGGGGTGCTAAACTCATCTTAGGTTGAGAGCCGGATGGGAAAAAATGTCATCATGTGCTGGCCGAATTATTAACATTATTTTTTAAACCATGGTGTGCAACAAATTCTCCATAGATATACCCATAGTCACACCTTATTGAAAGACTTGTTTATAGTTAATTAATGCAAATGAAAATCATATCATTTATTTGTGCATGAACATCAAATAGGATGGTTGGACTTGCTAATGTTCATTACAGAAAATGCCTGCTCACAGAGATACATATGTAGTCCTGAAAATGCTGAGGATTTTGGAGGCAATAGCTGTCATTTTGGGGAACGTTGGTCAGAGGTGTTAGTAAAATAAATCCACAGTGACTGTTGTGAATTTATATGTCAAAGGTGTGTTGCACTGCAGTTCAATTAGATCCATTTGGGTTTCCTCTGGTAAATCTGCTGCGCTCACTGTAAACAGCGAGCGGAAGAGTGAGAATTCATTTAAGACCTGAAAGCAAATCCAAAATTCATTCTGTAGACCTAAAATTTTTCCTTTGTATTTCTCCTTGTTGTCTTTGTCGTGAGCTGTGTGCACAGATTTTAAAGAGGGAAAATGAGCTGAGTTACCTTGGGACAGCAGTATCGGTATCTAGTATCTAGTTTTCAGCTCAATGCGAGTGTATTCATAATATTCAATTAAAACTTGAATCTTAGGGCGACCTTGAATCTTAGTATTGACAACAAATGCTCGGTTACGTCCACCATAAAAGCAAGATCATAAACCCACTCGGCGTCATTCATTGGTTCCCCTTTGTTCAAAGAAACGTTGGAGCACGGCTCTTCAGCTCAAGGAGTGAACTTCACTGTGGTAGGGTAGACTGTGAGCAATATTTTTTCAGATAAAAAGGAATCAAATTACCGATGGTTGAGCCCATTTACTCTGATGAAATTAACTGTTTTTATCACTACACTCATGATATTGTCCATTTTCATACAATGAAAATTCCAGAATTTTAGTTTTGGGTTCTCTTTTTGAATTTTCTCTTTACATTTTTTTTTTTACAATGCCTGCCTTTTTCCCGACCATGGATGGAGCACCATCCCTTGCCACACTAACAGTGTGACTCTAGTCAACCGCCAGTCTATGCAGAGCACCAATGAGGCTGGAGTAAATGTCGGAAGTAGTTGTGTCTGTCATTGGCAACAGCTCATCAAATTCATCGGTGATGGTCAAAGATTCATCAACATCTCGAATAAATAATCCCAACAAAGCTACTTCATTAATATCAGTACTCTCATCAAGTGCTGTAGAGAAAGCAATTAATGTCTTAATTGCCATTGTGATTGGCCGAACACCGCAAGCACTCGTCGGAAATGTAACGCCCCTTACCATAATCGCGAGCTTCATCTTTC
>NW_015537967.1:125166-135839 GCF_001515605.1 Sinocyclocheilus anshuiensis
AAAGGAAAACTTGAAATCGCATCATATGACCCCTTTAATATGACTTTAACTTCTGTTTAATTCGGGGAATGATCCTTGGGAGATTTATATTTCCAGTACTTATACTCTACATTTTTCTTTTGGTCTAGTGTTAATGGCAAAACAGAGAAATCATTGCAAAAACACCTTGATAAAGTCAGTATCATCCAAAGTGACAATACATTCTGCAGATCGTCTATGCTATATCACATTCAGAACTTCATCAAAACACGGGTAACTACAGTTATTCTGCACATATCTTTCTTTTCTACCATTATAGATTAAAATGAATTAAAAACTTAAAAAATAAGTGTTGTCTGCTACACATAAATACATGAGACGTAAGATAATCTCGTCAAGGACAAATGCCTTATTAATTTGAAGTGTGAGTTACATACTGAATTTGTCAAATCAAATCATTTTGAATATGAATAGACTATAGTGCAGAAAAGCAATTTATATACCGTTTTGTCTTCATGAAGCTCTGTTTTGGAAGAAAATTTGTAGACCTTAAAGAGACATTGACGGAATAGTTACCTTTCAATTGCATGGCACATTAAATGTATATATCTACAGCTGTTACTTATTATATTATGTTCTGTGTTTATTTCCTCTGACCCTCTGAAAAGGAAAACAAACTGAAGGCGTCACTCGGCAGAAAAGTTATTAACAGGAAGAAGGAAATCTACTCATCAATCTCAACAACGATTCGGGAAAAAATGGGTACTGGCTATGAAAGTAAGTCAACATAAAAAAATAAAAACACTTTTTCAGTCAGAAGTCCAAAAGATTTACTGGTAATTTTCTGCCAGGGCATTATCCAGTAATAGAACAGACATTTCCATTAACCTTAAAACACAACACAACAAAGTGCAAAATTCAAAGTACAGGTAAAACACATTTTAAAAAATAAATACAGAAAACTCCTTCATATTTATACAGTACATTGTGCCCTATTTTTACAGATTATTATTATTCTTTTTTTTTTTTTTACTTTGTATGAAACTGAGATAATTTGTTTTATAATATTAACAAACTAGAAGGTTTTTTTTTTTTTTAATGCTGCAATCTTGTCTCACTGGGGAAAAAAAATCACACTGCAATAGAGTTGTTTTAAAGTTTTCTTTCTTATGCAAAAGTTAAAATGATGAATTGTCATGGCACTGAGAAACAGTGTAACAAGAGTACAGTTACCTATAATATTAAATCTGCATAGCAAATACATTTTTATTGTTTTTTTTCATGTCTTCAAGTTAAAGATGAATACTACTAATACTTATTTCAGAAGCTGCAAAAATACATGGTAAGAATACCTTAAAGAAAATGCAGAACATTCTAAGTGATACCATTGAGTCATTAAAAGATGACATGTTCAACGAGGCCAAAACCGAGGTCCTTGAGAGACTCAATAACTTGAAGGTATTTATTATGTACTTATTTCGCAAATCACCTGTATTGCAATTACGAAAAATATCTTAAATGTAAGATAAACCTCAAACTCAAAGCACAATCCCAGAACAATAAATACAATCAGGTGTGACCCCACACCATTAAAGGTGGGGTGAAATTTGGTAATTTAGGTAATTATATCATTGATATCATTAACTTGCCAATTTATTATTTTTTTTACTCATACAGGTTAATAATTCATTTTTACTCAAAAAAATCTATTAATTATAATTTAAATAATAGTAATTATTACAACATGCCATAGACACTTGTTGCTCAATTTCCAATATAACTTTCCACAAAAACAGAAAACAAAACAAACATCTTAATTGGGTTTCTTGCCATATCTTACTCTAAATTTCTCATATTTCTATGTAAAGCTCGAAATAAAGGATGCCTTTGAATCGGAGATGAAAAGATCAATGGAACCCTTTCATCTCCACACTGGCAAAACCACTCTTTTGGGTAAGTAAGCTTTTTAAATCACATTACAAAATATTAAATTACAGAATTTTGATTGTACACAAGATAATGTGGAACAGACTAGGGTTGCACTATATATATAATACGATAATTTTGTCTAGATGATTTAAATAGCTATGTTTGTAAATAATTAATAATTCTAGAATGATTTGGTGCTATTTTGTTTGGAAGTGCATCTCCATAGAAAAAAAGCATGAGAAAAAAAAAGTGCAAACTTCTGTTTAGGGCTGAATGATTTGGGAAAAAATGTGGGTGTAAACATTTGGGCATAACTAAAATCTGTGAAGAGTGCATCAAAGACATATAGCGTCTGCAAAGAGGACAGTTGTGAAATAATTATAATTATTAATTAATAAAAAATAATAATTTTAAAATTATTTTGGTTACACTTTATTTTGCACTGTCCTTGTTACAGTGTAATGACACATTTAAAGGCAGTTTAGATTAAATGGATCTCAAGCTTACTAGCTGAATATGATTTTCACAGTAATATGAGATCTCACGGAAACTTGCGAGATCAAATGTGACTTGTGAAGAAAAACAAATGGAGGATGATCAACATCGTCAGCTGGTTCTCCTGGCATGGGTTTTGTTTTACGGGGAAAAAAAACAAAGGAGAAAAAAGAATATGGGTGATCTTGCCCGATCAACACAAAAAGTTGCTTGTGTGGGTACGCACAGAAGTAAACAAAGTAGTTTTGCTTTCACAATGAAACACACAGCGCCTTCACGACATGACGGCGGCGGCAACAACAATACTACAGCGAGAATAAAAGTTACACCTTCATTCTTTGCGTGAACATTTGGGTGGCGGTATGCAAATCTTCCCAGATAGTGAGGTAGACATGTGGGGGCGTGTTAGAACGAGCCGTTTTAGGTAGGTGTGGCTGACTCTTTAACTTTTATAAAGAATATCTCTTTGGATTTGAGACTTTAGTCTTTGCAACTTTACAGATCTTCTTTATGCACCAAGAGCTTGTAACACTCCAAAGAGAAAGGAAAAATTGAAATCGCATCAGATGACCCCTTTAAAAACCGCATGAAAATGGTAATACATCCATCAAGGGCATACTCACAGAGGAAAACAACTACAGAGAACAAAACATCGGTGGGTGAAGTGGATATTTACGGAAAAAAAAAACTTAAAATAGTCCACTGTTAATGCAAATGGCAGCTTATTCATGGGATCAGCTTAATTTTTTTTTATCTTAATTTACCTCTCAATAAGTAGCCTTTTGTTTAAATTATTTGTAGGCATTGTTATGCAGTCATTGAAGAGATGGAGAAGAAGAGAGAGCATGTGAATGTTTTCATTGATAAAGTTGCTTGCTCTTAAATGTCTTAGGTGTGAGAGAGTCAGAATGCAATGTCTACAGATTAGTGTTTTTTTATTTTTTTTTTATTTTATTCCTTTTCAAACCGTTTGATGCCAAGGACGTGCAAATATAATAATCCCCTTCAGGCTGAAAAGAAAGAGCACTCTCAGTTGAAGCTGTAATACTAACATATTGGCAAAACAGATCCGGCAAACTATCCAGTGCATAGTCTATTTCTGTTTAGGCTAGAAAGCGTTAAAGGTTTCTATTTACAATATGTTTTCACTGCGTTTAGCGTAGAATCCACTTAATCCAGTGAAATTTGTTCTCTTTGAGACGGTTCTTTCACTAAACAACAGATTGATTCATAATTAATGACATATGGTTCAGTTGAGAGAAATACAGGACACGCATAACTGCTGAAATATTTTCAGGTCAAATGTTACTCAGGTCAGTCGGAGTGTTCACGGTCATGCCAGCCTTAGTTTGTTCATTACGCATTTGCACTCACCCTACTTGTATTCACAATCATCTTTAATATAATTACATGTTCATTTAATTGTTAAATGTCCAAATATTTCAGTTATGTTCAATTATTCTTTTAATATTATTATTATTACTATTAAAAATTATCAGTTTATCAAGTGAAAGAAATTACATTCAGTTTGATTTATTATATAGTAAGCTATACATATTTTAAACTATTATCATTTGTATGTAATTTGTAACGTGGGAGGTGTGACAACAGAGTTGAGGATCCAAATGCAGCTTTTATTCACAAGAGTGGTCAAAACAGGCAGGGTCAAACACCAGCAAACAGGTACAATCCAGGGCGAGACAAAAGAGCAATCCAATAAACAGTCCAAGGTCAAAAACCAAGAAGGCAAGGCAAGGCAAGGAAACACAGAGACTCGGAACAGGGTACAGGCTAAACAATCACCAGCGAAGTGTTCGAGTGTGTGTGCATCTTTTAAAGTCCTTCTAATGTGAGACAGCTGTGAACTGATGATGAGATCTAATGAGTGACAGGTGATGCAATAGATGATGAGTCCGGCAAAGGATTATGGGGAATGTAGTCCAGGGTGAATGGCAAAAGTCAGGGATGGAGTGCCCACTGGTGGAGCTCATGGGCACTCCAGTTGGTGATCGTGATAGAGCCCCTCCCCTAAGGAGTGGCTTCTAGACGCTCCTTAACAGGAACAGACATGAGTCCAGGAGGGAGGTGGAGCGGAGGCGGAACAGGGGGAGGGATGGAGGGCCAGGTCCATGTGGAAGTGAAGCAACAGGGGATTGAGGCAGAACCAGCAGAGCAGGGTACCAAGGCTGAGCCGGCAGAGCAGAGAGGCAGGGTGGAGCCGGCGGAGCAGAGGGCCAAGGCGGAGCCGGCAGAGCAGAGAGCCAGGATGGAGCCGGCGGAGCAGAGGGCCAAGGCAGAGCTGGCAGAGTAGAGAACCAGGGCGGAGCCGGCAGAGCAGAGAGCCAGGGTGGAGCCGGTGCAGCAGAGGGCCAAGGCGGAGCCAGCAGAGCAGAGGGCCAAGGTGGAGCCAGCAGAGCAGAGGGCCAAGGTGGAGCCGATGACCACCAGAGCAGAGCAGACAAGAGTTGAAGAGCACCAGGGTGGAGCCGATGAGCCAGACGGATCAGGCAGAACTGGAACAAAGAGCACAGAGAGGTTAACAATGGCCTCAGCGTCCGTAACAGGACTGGCAGACAGTTCAGAAATGGCATCTTTGGCCGTAACATGGCGAGCAGAGAGTCTAGGGCCAGCTCTTTTGACCATGGCTGTACAGTCAGAGAGTTTAGAAACAACCTCCCTGATCGTTGCAGGGCAAACAGAGAGTTCGTGACTGACATTCTTTTCCAGGATAGGACAGTCACAGAGTTCAGGAATGGCCTTTTTGGCCGGGACTGGTATGACAGGGGATTCACTGATGGTCACCATGACCTCGTCAGGACTGACAAAGCGTTCATAAGTGGACACCCCCATCTTAAGAGGCGCGGAAGTGGACAACACCACCACTGGAGGACCTGCAGCGAACTCCGCCACCGCTGGAGGTTCTGCAGCGAATGCCGCCACCTCTGGAGGTTCTGAAACAATAGCAAAAGGAGCTTCATTAAACACAGAGTTCAGAAATATTGTATGAGGTTGGAATGGAGGCGCCAGGGAACACCAAGAGATTGGGGATGAGTGCCACTGCTGTCTCAGGAGGAGCAGAAGCAGATGTCACCATCATGAAAGGTTCTGCAACAAAAGTTGCCACCTCTGGGGGAGCTGGAGTGGACTCAGGGACCAGAGTAAGCTCAGAAGTGGATTCGAGGACAGGAACAGACTCGGGAATGGCTTCGGAGATTAGAGCGGACTCTGGATCAGACTCATAGGCCGGAGCGGACTCATGAGCTGGGGTGAACTCTGGAGCAGACTCAGAAATGGATTCTGGAACTAGAACTGGCTCTGGGATAAATTCAAGTACTGGAGCAGGCTCTGGGACTGGAGTGGACTCTGGATCAGATTCAAGGACTGGAGAGGGTTCTGGGGTAAACTTAGGGACTAGAGTGGGCCCCACCACCTCGGGAGGTTCTGCAGTGGAAGCTGCAAACTCTGGGGAAACTACGGTGGTGTGTGCGGCCCAAACACAGAGAATGGCCGTAGCCATAACTGGCAGGACAGAGAGTACATTATCTATCTCCAAGACTGACGGTGCTATGTCTGGGGAACTGGAGTGAGTAGCGGCCGGCAGGCTTGAGAACACCGAGTCTGCGTGGCTCGGGAGCGACGAGTCTGCGTGGCTCGGGATGACAGCTATGACGTGATGAGACTCTGGACGATCATCTGTAACGTGACGAGACTCTGGACGTTCATCTGTGACGTGACGAGACTCTCTGGACGATCGGCTGTGACGTGACGAGACTCTGGACGATCGGCTGTGAAGAGACTCAGGGAGATCAGCTGTGACTTGACATGACTCAGGCTCTGTGAGATCAGCTGAGACGTGAGCAGGCTCTGGCTTGGCAGGCTTGACGTGAGCAGACTCTGGCTTGGCAGGCTTGACGTGAGCAGACTCTGGCTTGGCAGGCTTGACGTGAGCAGACTCTGGCTTGGCAGGCTTGACGTGAGCAGACTCTGGCTTGGCAGGCTTGACGTGAGCAGACTCTGGCTTGGCAGGCTTGACGTGAGCAGACTCTGGCTTGGCAGGCTTGACGTGAGCAGACTCTGGCTTGGCAGGCTTGACGTGAGCAGACTCTGGCTTGGCAGGCTTGACGTGAGCAGACTCTGGCTTGGCAGGCTTGACGTGAGCAGACTCTGGCTTGGCAGGCTTGACGTGAGCAGACTCTGGCTTGGCAGGCTTGACGTGAGCAGACTCTGGCTTGGCAGGCTTGACGTGAGCAGACTCTGGCTTGGCAGGCTTGACGTGAGCAGACTCTGGCTTGGCAGGCTTGACGTGAGCAGACTCTGGCTTGGCAGGCTTGACGTGAGCAGACTCTGGAATGGCGGCCATGACGGGACGAGACTCAGGAGCGGTGGCCATTTTGTGAACAGCCTCCAGGCTGGCAGCCATTTTGTGGAGAGACTTTGGGCTGGCAGTCATCTTGTTAACAGTCTCTGGGCTGGTGGCCATTTTATGAAATGTCTCTGTGCTGGTAGCCATTTTGTGAAAAGTCTCTGGGGCTTTAAAGTCCTCTGCCTCTCCCACAGTGAAAGGAGAACCACATAACAAGAGAGCATAGTCCATAATGTCCCTTAAACTACAGTTAAATTTCCCTTCAGGTAACCATGATTTCGTTGGTTCATTAAGTCCATAACGGAAAAGGTCCTTTAACATGATCTCATCAAAAGGCACTTAGACAGGACAACTCACAAAATTGATGAACATAATCCTCAATAGACAAATCTCTTTGCCGAAGGTGCAGTAGCTGGTCCACTGTGTCCATGATTGGCCTGGAATGCTCTAAAAGCCGCTGGATCCGGGTATGGCTGGTGATTCTGTAACGTGGGAGGCATGACAACAGAGTTGGGGATCCAAATGCAGCTTTTATTCACAAGAGTGGTCAAAACAGGCAGGGTCAAACACCAGCAAACAGGTACAATCCAGGGCGAGACAAAAGAGCAATCCAATAAGCAATCCAATAAACAGTCCAAGGTCAAAAACCAAGAAGGCAAGGCAAGGCAAGGCAACATAGAGACTCGGAACAGGGTACAGGTTAAACAATCACCAGTGAAATGTTAGAGTGTGTGTGCATCTTTTAAAGGCCTTCTAATGTGAGACAGCTGTGAACTGATGATGAGATCTAATGAGTGACAGGTGATGAGTCCGGCAAAGGCTTATGGGGAATGTAGTCCAGGGTGAATGGCAAAAGTCAGGTATGGAGTGCCCACTGGTGGAGCTCATGGGCACTCCAGTTGGTGATCGTGACATAATTAGTATGATTATCAGCTGATATTTGATGCAGACCCCCTATGTAAGTGTTTATTTTGAAATGTAAAGTGACGTATGTACACAAAAAAATAAAATAAAAATTGTCTAAAATATAAGCACTAATAGGCTTACCATAGTGAATCAGGGTAAGACAGAAACACATTTTTGAAGAAGTCCTGATGTATTGACTCTTGAATTTGAATTTTGAAGAAGAAAAAAGTTACATGGTGTACCGTTAAGTACTGATTAATATCAATTAACTACATGTACTTACAATAGGGTTAGGGTTAGAATGAGTGTTTGGTTTAAGGTTAGTTGCATTCAGTGTTGGGCAAGTTACTCTGAAAATGTAATTAAATTACTGATTACCGATTACTCCTTTTAAAAGTAATCACGTTACTGATCTGATTACTTTATTTCAAAAGTAATTAGTTACATTACTAGTTACGTTACTTTTTTCTCCATGAAATCCTAGCAGACACGCTCCCGATAAGTATTTATTAAAGCATCAACATTCACAGAACACTGTTATTTTTAACTAAAGCAAGCGGTTGCTGCGTGCATGGTTTGGATGGCAGAATGCCAGCAAAGAGCGCTGCATATATAATCTCTAAAAGACATCTCAGTTCATTGCAATCTCACAAATCTCTGTTATAACAATAAATATATGCATAATGAATCGTTCATAATGTCTACAATTCGTGTGTTATAATGAGAGGACTCGTGAGCACGCACATTTCAGCACTCGATTGCTCAACGCAGCGAACACGTGTTATAGCTTAAATAGAAACTCTGCATACGCTTGCACCTGTTAATCGTTTATATTTTATATTAGTTAATGTTGCTTTTGTGCAATAGATGAATAACAATTTATTTGTTTCAGATATTTTATGTTTAGATATTTCTATTGTGCAGGAGTCCCGTGAATCATTTTATTCTCCCGCATCCCGCACACACACACGAGTGTCTACCCGCCCACACCAGCACTCGCCCATCTTGTCCCGCGCCGCACTCGGTTGCGTCGGGTCTCGCAGGGGCAGGTCTCTAATCCACTGGCATTTGACTCTACAGTGCGTGTGCTACATCCTTTTTACAATCTCTAGATTATAAAACACTGCATTCTGTCAGCAATGTAACGCGGCAGTAACGTATAGAGACCTCGGCTTGTAACTATACTCTAATTACTATTTTGAAAATTATAACGCGTTAAATTACTCCGTTACTAAAAACGTTTGCTCATAAAGATTTTTAATGGCGTTTTAATGCCGGCGTGTGCTGTATGCGCTCGCATTTTATTGAGATGGAAACTTTTTATAGTAAGAGATTGCACATTCAGGAGCTGGTTTTCAACCCCCGCTCCGTGAATTTTGAAAATACAACAGCTAAAAGCTACATATATTTTCTCAGCAATGAGGTGATAACTTATCAGTTTTTGTAATTAAACCGACGAGCTTGTTTGCAATGCTTCACAATCGCTCGCTCGCACGTGGGTGCATGCGTTCTAGACACACTGAGGTATTTAAGAACACAGATAAACTTTTACTCTATTTAAAATAAACATGACACTTTATTTCTGCTTTTGACTTTCTTGGCCAATTGCAATGTTTTAGCAAAATCTAGTTGCTTTATTTGTTCCAGCATTTCACTGAAAACATCTGTGTTTTTTAATGATTTGTTTAGGAGTACTAATACTAACTAAATGGTGAATAATATAGATACCAGTATTTTTAGTACAGTGCATTTTCATGTATAGTACAAGGAGACTAAATATTTGATTAGCATACTGAGTTGTATTATTTTATGAACATCAAATGTAAGAGCTCAAAACCATCAGAACTCAAAATGCACTCTGGACAGACAATAATTTTGGGTGGGAATTAATGTAAACACAGATATCGGATACCAGTCGTGTCTAAAGTGAAACAGACGTGACAAAAAATCGGATATGGTCAAAAGATCGGATCTGTGCATTAAGACTTGCAGTGTAAACGCAGCCTAAGTAATGCGTTACTGCCCAACACTGGTTGCATGTAATTATGCATAATTTATCGTTATTACTATAGTACATGTAAGGTATAACAAGGACACCATAAAATAAAGTGTTACTTTTATTTTATTTTTTACGATTTAATTAATTTTTAGATTGTCATGCACTGAAAACCCTTGCGGTTCAAGACCCTCATTTTGGGAATCCTTGCATTAAAGCATATTGCTCGTTTTTAAGATAAAGAAAAGACCAAATTGTGTAGAGTTTTGCTCAGCTAGTAAAATGTATGTATATATAATGTGTGTATATAATTTGTGTCAAACTATTTTGTCAAACACAAAAATGGTGATGACACCACATATATTTTCACAATAGTGTTCTTTTATTTCACTCATACAAAGGACAGCAATTTTAACAGCTGAATGTACATAACATGCATGTTTTCTAATAGGTTGTAAACAAATAAATGTATGTCTACGAGCCATTAGGGGTGGGAGAAAAAAAAGATTCTCTGATGCATCGCGATTCTCTCTGCAATTAATTTCTCTCTTCTGAATTAATTTTAGCATCGCAGCCCTCTAAATCATAATTGAATCGAATCGTGTCTAAAGATGCCATGAATTAGTGCTGGGCGGTATGACCAAAAATTTATATCACGGTATTTTTCTAAATTATACCGGTTTCACGGTACAAGACGTTTTTTTTTTTTCATGCATGACCGGGTGTTAACCATATTTTCTAATGATTGAGAGAAGAAATACTGCAGTATATTGACTTAGAATGCCCTATTTTACTGTCGTGATGAGTGAATATTGTCAAAAAATACCACACTAAATAGTGACTAAACACAACCCCTTTTAATACATGTTAACCAGGAGTCACTCTCATTTATAATCGCGGCATCGTCTGATAAAATCAACATGCATCTACACTAAAGAGCGGCTATGCGGTTGTTTTGGCTGTATTACTTTTTTGTCTCATGCAGCGCACTGCCTGCGTCTGAGT
>NW_015537967.1:135871-137614 GCF_001515605.1 Sinocyclocheilus anshuiensis
GGGAAAGTCAGACCTCGTGTTCGCGGGACAGCACTGGCGAAATCTTCCAGCTGAACCATAGCTAAGGTTTATCCAAAAAAGTCGCTAGGTTTGTCAGTATGAATATTCGATGGAAAAAAGCCGCTAAAAGGGTCTGAAAGTTGCTAAATCTAGTGCTAAAGTCGCGCTCGTGTGTGTGAGATGCGGGAGCTGATGGCAGGGGGCGGTGGATATTTGTGGCGGTCAATGTGGATATTGTGGATGAGTTCTTCTGTGTCGTCACGTTCTATTAGTTCTACAGCTTCAGTTTCTGAACTTTCACGCTTAGTAACACATACAGCTGTTCCCTCACCACAGTGCAACAGTGAAAAGGGACCCCTTTCAAACAGTGTCGCGTTCCGAACATTGTTTAAGCGACATACACCGGTATTGCTGTATTTTAAAAATTCATATCATAACAAAAATAAACACCGGTGTGAACCGGTATACCGCCCAGCACTACTATGAATTGATCTGTTCTTCACTAATTTTAGCAGTCACATTTATCAGGGTACAGTGACAAATTTGTGTCCCCTCTGACATCCTTGATGCCTCCTTAAAGTAATTCATCTTGGCACCCACACTGATGTTCATGCAGTAATATACCATGTGTCTTTTTTAGATGTCTCCAGAGAGATTGAGAAGATCGAGCGTGTGGCTGAATAAACAGCCACAAAAGACAACTGACAACGGGTGGTAGTTTGTAACTACAGAATCTATGCTTTCGTTAGAATGTTTGTCTTTTATTATAAAAAATATATTACTTTCAAAACGAAATGATTTTGTTTATTTTCAGGCTGGTAGATGTTATGGGAAATATATTCCTGCAAATGTTTCGGATCAGCTTTGTTTTATATGCATACTGATTGTGGGGTTTTCTTTGAGTTTTTTCTGCACTAATGCTGTAATAGGTTACAGAAGATACAGCAAAATGCTATTTTTATTTTTTTGCAGAAAAATAAACATGCTACTGTTAATTGGTTAATTGTAAGCTACCTTACAATATGAAAAATTACAAATGCTTTTTAATTGATTTAAATTATTTTTACAGTAAAATACTGTCAAATTGATTGTTTTTGGAATTTAAAAACTATTAATTAATATAAATCATGGTGTAGGGATTTCTAAATATGAACGGACACTGATATCAGCCATCACGAGGTTTGCTAATCACCCAGCACATGAGTCCAATATTCTGGGTCGATTTCCTGTCAGTCTTGTCATCATCTACTCAGAGGAGTGATTATGGACTGATCCAATCAAGAAACAACAAAGCTTTCTTTGTATCAAGGACTGAAAAGGTTCGTTCACAACATATAGAAACCACGATGTCTTGTGACCCACCCTGAGTGCAACTATTATATCCAAGACAGGAAAAGGGACGGTAATCTAATCACGTCCTCAGGCCTGGAAGCACGGGATATGCAGCGTGAGGCCCCATGACCCACTGAACACCTGCTTTCTGCCCTGACGGAAACCCTTACGTTTCTTGTGTCACAGACAAAGAAACAAAACGTACACAGACAATTCAAAAGACAACCAGGGAAAATTATTGAAAGTATCGGGGCCACTATATTCACAAATAATGTTTTATGTCTTAAATATGTGTGATGTGTTATTGAAACCATGATATTTTAATCATTGCCTTATAACTTTTCTTTGTAGTTAATTACCATTACTGTGTATGCAAAATCCCTGTTGTTTACGCTTGAATGAAAGCTTGTT
>NW_015537967.1:140770-162822 GCF_001515605.1 Sinocyclocheilus anshuiensis
ACACCTGTGCAATAATCATGCTGTCTAATCAGCATCTTGATATGCCACACCTGTGAGGTGGATGGATTATCTCGGCAAAGGAGAAGTGCTCACTAACACAGATTTAGACAGATTTGTGAACAATATTTGAGAGAAATAGGCCTTTTGTGTACATAGAAAAAGTCATGAAAAATGGGGGCAAAAACAAAAGTGTTGCGTTTATAATTTTGTTCAGTGTATATAACCTTATTATTTTTATTGTGAGTATTAGGCTTATCATTATTGCTGATCACTGTTGTTGTGCTATGATATTGTAATATTTACCATTATATAATCAGAGGAATATATAAAAGTTTATGAAAATGTCACTCCACAATACAATAGCAAAATATATAAATATGTATAGTACTTTTATGTTACATTAATCAGTGTCTAGCACACCTTCCTAAGGAAAGGATATGGACCAGAAGACATTGCAATTACTAAATGATATTTTGTAGGGATTTCTAAATATGAACGGACACTGATATCAGCCATCACGAGGTTTGCTAATCACCCAGCACATGAGTCCAATATTCTGGGTCGATTTCCTGTCAGCCTTGTCTCATCTACTCAGAGGAGTGATTATGGACTGATCCAATCAAGAAACAACAAAGCTTTCTTTGTATCAAGGACTGAAAAGGTTCGTTCACAACATATAGAAACCACGATGTCTTGTGACCCACCCTGAGTGCAACTATTATATCCAAGACAGGAAAAGGGACGGTAATCTAATCACGTCCTCAGGCCTGGAAGCACGGGATATGCAGCGTGAGGCCACATGACCCACTGAACATCTGCTTTCTGCCCTGACGGAAACCCTTACGTTTCTTGTGTCACAGACAAAGAAACAAAACGTACACAGACAATTCAAAAGACAACCAGGGAAAATTATTGAAAGTATCGGGGCCACTATATTCACAAATAATGTTTTATGTCTTAAATATGTGTGATGTGTTATTGAAACCATGATATTTTAATCATTGCCTTATAACTTTTATTTGTAGTTAATTACGATTACTGTGTATGCAAAATACCTGTTGTTTAAGCTTGAATGAAAGCTTGTTTTATCCGCCGAACATTGGTGTTAGTGAAAATTTTATATTATGTATCATTCTCTGGTGATAATACTTTTATCAGAAGTTATTAAAACAATCGTTGGTGTCATAATTTTAATGTTAAAACCTTTGCCAAAAAGATCCTTGCTGCCTAGCTCGTAGCTTACTCATAATAATTACTATAATAGCTTATAACTTATCAAAACATGTATTAACCCGTGGCCAGGGAGAATACAGATACATAGTCAATTTGTTAAAATATACTGAGGTCACGGCTCGCTGGACGACCCTTGATTTAAAGTGTAACATAACAAATTTGAAATCGGTTTAATCAGGTGGACTTCGAATTTTCAAGATTCGATTCCTTTCAAACCCTGACTGAATTAATAGTAATTAATTCCCTAAAATAAAATAAAAGTAATCAAGTCATTACAATGGTGTAAACAGTACAAGGACATTCCCAGAAGTCCCTGCATGTCACATCTCATATTGATTATATGATCTTATTGGTCTTATTTTTGTTATCATTAATAAACTTTGTGTTATATTTTATTTGGTTAATGTTAATTGTGTTATTTTAGTTTGATGTGTTTTGTCTTTGTGTGTATGATCCTGTGCACATCTGTGTATGAATACTGATTTATCACGTGGCCTTCTTATGTCATGCATATCCGCTTGTTAAGTTGTGATGTACTGTTTTTGGGTCCAAGCCTCAACTCTGTCGCAAGTGAGAATACTATGTTGAAGGATCTAAGGATTCTTTGTAGGAACTTGTGTGTGTTCAAGAAATTGTTGTGTTGTGTTTTACTTTCTTTTATATTCACTTATTCTTCATTCATTCATTTATAAGAATTTATCATTTAATCATTTAATTTTTCCATTTAATCATGTAATTGTGTATAATAATCATTTAAACCATTTATATACTCATTTCATTGATTCATTCATTGATTAGTCCTTTATATCATTATTTTTCCATTGTTGTTTAGTCTTATGTTTGTGTGGTTTCAAGGGCTATTTGTCTTCATGGGTAAGAGATAAGTGGATGTATGCATTTCAAGGTTTTTAACGTCACGGGACGATGTTGTAGTATGATAACACTTGTTGGATTTGTGCTGGCCAAATGAAGTCCGAGTATTGAAATGCAATTAAGATTATTCAATAAACTCTGTTCACTTTTTATCATCACCATCACCATCTCCTGCTTCTGCTCTTCTTGGGCTTTTCTCAGTCAACTTCTTGTCTGGTACCCAAAACTGTATTAACAGTCTTCAACCAGCCAAGACTTGCTTTTAACAGGTTTTGGGTTTTAGACAACTTTGCTGATTAGTTGTTCCGTTACCAGACAAAATGCATATTTAGTGACAGGCTCTGCCGTCCGGGGAAAGATCTTATATATCTGGTGTGGAGGCATGATCTAACATTTTGCCGTAGTTGGCAGGATGGAATAACACAGAGTTGTTATTACCATAAGGCTCGGGATTGTTTCTTGCATGACCAGAAGATAGAATGTCCCAGACCACTCGTGCTACTGACTCTGGGCCACCAAGTGAGGATGAAGAGCATGAAAACCCTCCTGCAGGTGTCTTCCCCTTGCTGAACTGCAACAAGACAGTGTGAGTGTGTTCTGTTTGACATTTCATGGAAATTCGATACCGTGGGTAGTAAAGCTACTGGGTCAGATGATATCATTTCTACAGTTATGGAGGGGTCAGATTAAGCTAAATGACATAATTGAAAATTCTGTCAGAACAACTGAACGTGAATTTTAAGATCAAAAAGCAGTAATACTTAATAATTAATAGTTGCTAAATACAATAAGTGCAGAAAGCTGATCTCAGGTAATCTAGTGATGTCAGGAAATCTGAAGAGGCTAAAGCCCGGTTCAGACTACACTATTTTTTTTGTTGGTTACGACGGTCACTGTGTCAAAATTAGTGATTTTGATGCCTAAAATCTTGTCGTGTTGTGAACAAGAAATATGTCAGACTACGCTGCTACCCGACCATTCATCACTTGCCATCTATAATGACGTGCGTGCTGTTATCGATACGGCAGGACTAGACAGAAGGTGCCACGTCTGTAAACAAACAATTGCTAGCATTTCTTGTCATGAGAAAAGCCCAAAAAAAGAAAGAAACCCTGATGGCGGACATACAGTAAATCTGGATTGCATGAAGAGGACAGTATGGACTGTCAAAGAGAACTGAGGTAAAATAGTTTTACTCTTTTATCACTCTGTCGCCAGTCCCTTGAGAAAACATCATAAATGCAGGAGTATTATTGCCATAGCTCCACCAACATTTCCTCATTAGCCAAGTTTCCATCCAGTTTTTGCGCTGTTTTGTTATCGAAAAAGAGAATATGCGTAAAAAAAACTTTGCGAAAATTGCTGTCTACAGCCTGTTTCATTTCACAGTGTAGACCGCTTTATTGATAATCACATTATCACTGACTATACTCTAGCGCAAGTTTAAGCGCTCTCAAAAAAACTCCCATTATTATGTATTCTGTGCTCCCTTTCTGTATATAGACTAATTTATTCGCTGTTTGAATAGCTGTGGAAATTAAACAAAATAATGTAAATTACAATGTAGGCTAACTTACAACTGAATTTATATTTAATGTGATCACAGTTTAATAAAAAAAACATTGTATTGAAATATTTAATGACATGACACCCATTTCTGGTACTTGCCTAAAAAGACGGGTTTATGATGTGCATAGTTGATAGGCTACGCTAACATTAGGCTACTTTTAGCCTTACCCTGGAGCTGGTTCACCCTCTGCCTTTGCTGATTCATCTGACCCGGTAAAACACACAAGAACATGTGGTGGCTTCTGCCGCTTCTCTGAGAAATCACTCTCAAAGTCTTGGTGTTTTGAGGCCAGAAATAGACTTTATTATCAGAGACAATGAAGCCGAGAGACGCTGCAAGGAAATCTGTAGAGTCTGTGTCTGTACTCTCTTTTATACAGTTTTTACTCAAGGCGTGTTCGTGTTCAATACATTTCATACATTGTCGTTTTACCACCCAGAAGCAGACAGGAGACCCCAAATTTATGTTCCGTGAAAAAGGGGCCCATCATATATTTAGTCTAATGTCAAAACAGGACATGCAGCCCCACCATATGTCTGCCCCATTCCATCCTCATACAGACTTCTATACCATTCCTATGCAGGCCTCTCTGCACACAGGCAAATACATGATTATAATAGTAGAATAACTTGATACATAAATGGTTATATTCACAGTGATTATACTTGAACAATTAATATTTTGACCAATAAAAATCTTCCACATATTCCCCCCTTTGAGACTTACTAAATCTCACCTTTACTTGTCTTTACCCAGAGTGCAGCTTCATAATTCAGTCTCATCAGTTATCACTACCTAGTGACTAAATTAAGTCACAGTTTTATTACCAATGACCAGATTATGCAACAGCACTTTCATGGAGTATCAGGACCAAAAAGTCTTCCCCCACACCTGAGGAAGTAAAAAGATCCTGTCTTAATCCTTTATTTAAATAAAACACTGTTATTAGCATGAGTGTGCAATTGGTTCAGCACTTGCCTGTGGTTGTTACAGTTATGTAGAATACAATAGAAATGAACATCAAAACATAACAAATGCAACATCACAAAAATAGCATAGTTTGATCTTCAGCCCAGATACTTTGCACATTGTTGAGGGCCATTTTGGTTACCCTCAAAAATCAATCTCCCATCATCTTGACATCTTAGAATTCCATTTGCTTAGCTGTGGCTTTGATAACTAGTGACCTCAATGTAGGACGTACACAGCAAAATAGTAATCCTCCTATCAATACTGCAAGTCCTAAAAACATTCCTAATTTAGCTAACTATGCTCCTAACTTTAGATCAAACCAATCTCATAATTGATTATTTTTTTCCAGCATTTGCTTTATCTTCCATTCTTAGGTTTTTCAATTTGGTCATTACTTCAGTAAATGCTCCTTCTGGAGCAGTATTATTTGGTATATAAGTACAGCATTGTTCCCCAAACATAACACATACTTTTCCTTTTTTCAGTTAACAAATGATATAAAGCTATTCTATTTTGCTATGTCATTCTGCTTGTTGCATCCAATTGCTCTCCTAGAAGAGCTTTCATTTGAATTACGAAAAAATAAAATTACAGAATGGATTAATTACATATAGTACAATCAGCAAAGATTTATTAACTACACTGCTGAGGAATAATAAATCTTTGCTGATTGTACTATATGTAATTAATCCATTCTGTAATTTTATTTTTTCGTAATTCAAATGAAAGTTGATTCAATCCCTGATTTGACTTGCTCTTGCTTTAAACTCGTTAGGTATACCTCTAGATCAGTGGTTCTCAACCTTTTTGAGAACCACTGATCTAGAGGTATACCTAACGAGGTATACCCCCCCCCCCATTCAATTGATTATTGATTATGAATATTGATTATACACTGAATATTGAAGTTGATTATTATTTTGTGTTTATAATGAAGACTGTATACTTACAGTAGGCTACCATATAAACGTTTGGGGTCATTAAATACTTTAATTTATTGGTTCATTAAATTGATAAAAAAAGACAGTAAATTGCTTTTTTACAGTAAATTATTTGACAATAAGTGCATTTTACAGACTTTTTAACCATGTTGGTGATTTTCAGCGCTTTGGCAATGTTCAGTTTTCTGACACTGACCCTGTTGCCCCAAAGGTTAGAGAGACTTTAAAATTTCCTGTTTAGAATATATTCACAGGGGAATTTATACAGAATGCTGTGATTTTACCTCTAAATTTTGGGTGGATGTTTTCAATTAGCTTTCAGTGAAAAATTCTAATATTTATGCTGTAGTAATAGAAAATACCCTGTTTTAAAAAATATACTGAATTCCCTGTTTTCTGACTGAACATGGTAATTTTGGTGGGTAAATATCATTTTCACATGACATGTAAATGGAAGAAATGTAAATGTAAAGGTTTTGTGAGAATATTTCAAAATGTGCTTACAAATACTTTAAAGGGGTCATATGATGTTGCTAAAAAGAACATTATTTTGTGTATTTGTGTAATGAAATGTGTTTATGCGATTTAAGGCTAAAAACACACATTATTTTCCACATTCTGTACATTATTGTTTCTCCTCTATGGCCCGCCTTTCTGAAACGCATCGATTTTTACAAAGCTCATCGGTCTGAAAAGCGAGGTGTGCTGTGATTGGCCAGCTATCTAGTGCGTTGTGATTGGCCGAATACCTCAAGCGTGTGACGGAAATGTTACGCCCCTCACATACTGTGTTGATGCCGTTTCCCGGCCGGAGCAACGAGACAAAAACATTAAAACCCATTATAAACGAGGCATTCGTTGCATCCAGTGGGGACATAATTACTGATTATAATGACTTATACTGTCTTTTTACGCGTTGCATCGCGCCGCGTAAACATAAAACCATGTCTGCATTTGTGATCGGAGAAATGACTAACAAGCCCTACTCTACACTGCCCAAAAAACTCGCGTTTGAATCATCAATGGCAAATTCTTTAAATTTAAAAAACGTACTTACAGTCTGCGAGTCAGAACAGCCGGCATTGTAGTCTACTCTTCCAGGATCAGGAAACAGTCCTCCATAAAATGTGCTGCACACATCTGAATATTTGTGTTGTAAATACAACTTAACCACTGATTTCTAGCCGTGTCCTCTTTTGGAAGACCAAACAAAGTAGTTTCGCTTTCACAACGAAACACACAGCGCCTTCACGACATGGCGGCGGCAACAATACTACAGCGAGAATAAAAGTTACGCCTTCTTTCTTTGTGTGAACATTTGGGCGGCGTTATGCAAATCTTCCCACATAGTGATGTAGATATGTGGGGGCGTGTTAGAACGAGGCGTTTTAGGTAGGTGTGGCTGACTCTGAACTTTTATAAAGAATCTCTTTGGATTTGAGACTTTAGTCTTTGCAACTTTACAGATCTTCTTTATGCACCAAGAGCTTGTGACACTCCAAAGAGAAAGGAAACCTTGAACACATCATATGACCCCTTTAAAAAAAAAAAAAAAAAGTACAAAGATGGGAAACGTATGCTCCTTGTCAAAATAGTTTTAAAAAAATTGCTTCGAGTGGCCCCTGATGCTCTCCGAACCCCCTGTTGAGAAACACTACTTTAGATTGACCAATTGAATCTATATAAACTGCAGGGTCTTTTTCATAGGCTCTTTTGGATCTGATTTTCTCTTCCGTTTCCTCTTCTAGAGAGATGTGACTCATTTTATGTGTCAGCATAACCCTAGTACATAATCCTGACCATTTTTCTGGTTGGCAAGAGGCCTTATTCTAATCCACACATCCACCATATGTCTGCCAATACAATATCAAGTTCATCAAATATAGGTGGTGGGCCTTCTTTAATCCCTAAATAGTCATCTTTACATTGTGGTATTTTCCATATTTTTATGCATTTCCCTTCAAATCTTCCTACATCAATATTTCGCTTCTTCTCATAACATTTAAATTCTTGATCTGCCACTAAGTGTATTTTTCCTTGTGGCTTTTGTATTTTTTTCCGTACTATTGGTCATTTACGGGTACGTATGCACTGTAATTCAGTTGCTTCTCTGTAGTTTGTTGTAGATTGGAGAAACTGGCAACAGTATGGGCATAATGTCATTTTCTGGGTACAGTTTCTAAAGGTATTTCTTTCTCTGCCTCTTTCTATTAAGCATTTGCCTCCCAGTTTTATTACATCTAATCCCATTTCGCTAGATAGGCCTGGACATTTCTTAAACCAGGGTTTTTTTAAACTGTGGGTCACAGAGTGGGACAAGGTGGGTTACTCAAAGTCGCTTGGCTGTAGCTAAATTAGCATTTCAATGACACGCACACACATACTCACACACAGTTCAGTCTAGGGCTGCATGATATACCAAGATTAATTACGAATTGTGATATTGCTTAGTGCGATTTTCAAATCACAAAGGCCGTGATTTAAAACATGCGTTGCGTGTTTTGAAGCGCAGGCGCGCACTAGTTGTAACAACAGAGGGTCTCAGAGCGACGGTTCATTACTAAGCGGCTCAGTCCGCATAATTAATGAGAAGAAACTCGCTTACTCCATTCACTGCACTGTATTCTGTATGAGATTGCATTACACCGGAAAAATCAAATGTTACGAAAACTATTTCAAGTATGTTCATTCATTTCTATCGTCTGTTTGAAACTGGCGCTGTAGGCTATCTTTCCTAGAGATATAAAGATATAAAGAGTTAGTTGTTTTCGTTCCTTCATATGCATTTGGCTGCCTCCCAATAAAGAAATGGTCTGCAAAAAGCATTTCACTTGTACGGGGTGAGAGGGGCACAAACGTGGGGTTAATTGTAACTCTACATGATTTAAACATTTCCACACACTAGCATAACAAAATTTAGAAAATTTCCTATTATTTCCTTGTCATATCATCACTAGGCCTAGAGAAAAAATGTGCCAAAGTTCAAAAATCTTTTGAATATATCGCTGAACATTTATTTAATCATTGCAAAAGTAAATTTGTCATCTTGGTTTGTTTAGGCTTATTTAAAATGACTGCGGTCAAGCCAGCCGCGGTTTGAAAATACACGGTCAAGCCAGCCGCACTTTTTTTTGTCTTGCGCGTCTAATCGTGCACTTACGGCAAGGGTGCTGAGAGCGGTCAAAATGGATGTAAAGAAGCTGTCATACCGGCGTTTCCTTTATACTTTTGCTTTTTTAACGTTTATTTTTGATTTTAATGTTTGTAAATACATTATTTTTTGTACTTTGTACATAAACGTTTGTATTGTACATTAATTATTAATCATTTATTCATGTTAATAAATGTTAATATTAATGTTTTTTTATTCATTGTTATTTTTCAATTTTAATGTGTGTGTGTGTGTGTGTGTGTATATATATATATATGTCCCATTTTCAAACACTCATAAAAAGCTTTCCTTTATAGGTTTGCTCATTATTTCAATTAACATTTGTTCAGAGTGATCCTGACTATCAATTTATTAATTTTCAAGTCATTTTATTGTACAGTTTCAGAGAAAATTAAAGGCAACATCACCCCAAACATTCTTGCACTTGGATCATTTCATTATATTCAAATGCTCATAAAAAGGGTCCCTTTATATATTAGCTCATTCTTTCTATTGATATGTATTCAGAGACCCTGAATATCACTGTATTCATTTTCAATGCATTTTACTGTATAGTTTAGGAGAAAACTAAAAGCAAAATCATTCCAAACAACAAAATGCGTCCTAGCACTTGCACTGTGTCCCATTTGCCAGCACTCATAAAAAGTGTTCCTTTATAGGTTAGCTCATTCTTTCAATTGATATGTATTCAGAGTGACCCTGACTATCACTGTTGTAGGATCTCTTTTGAACAGAACAGCACATTCCTTAAGCAGAAGCTAAGGAGTCTCCTCTCAACCTCTCAAGTGCGAGTCGTAAAACTGAACCGTGGTCAGCTCAGGCGCCAATTGTCTCAAATAGTTCCTGTCCCGCTCGGCTTATCTTTGCAAGAAACACAGGAAGAGTGTGATTTACAAAACCACCTCCTGGGTCTGCAAGCACTGAGACAGCAATAACTGACCCCTCCATCTGGACTCATTTAAGCAACAGAACAAAGAATGTTGTGTCTGGAAATGTTCCAGCGACAGACACTCCTGGACCCCATGACCGTTTAATGCATAAATCGATAATCCGATAAACAGAAAGCATGTCATAAATTGAAGTATCATGTTAATTTATGCATGAAGAAGAACCTTGCGTGGCCCCGCCCTGCAGCCAATGTCTGATTGGAACAACAATCCGTGGGACGGACTTACGCAGTTTGATCAAAAACCCAATGTCTGAACAGATTCAATGCCTTTTCGCCTTTGTGTTAAATGGCGCTCCAATTTGCGCTCACACGCTGCACCATCAAGCGATCGGGTCACCCAGAACTCAAACATTTCGTTGAAACGTCGTGACAGCCAGAGATCTTCAACAGCCTGTCTTGCAAACTTGACTCTTTCAGAAGAACTGCCAAAGCCTCTGCGTCACCAGGAAACCCCATTCATCACCAAGCTCTCCCAAAAGATGTCAGCCGAACGACCAATCAGCAACGCGGTGATTTCCCCTCTGCTGGAGATGAGCCAACTGGGAAAACCCCTCTAAGCTGTCACCAAAACAAAGCTTCATCTCTTGCTGAACTGGTGCTGAATTGATCTTAAGCAGTAAAGATAAGACAAATTTCTGCTTTGTGATTCTCCCAGGTTGCAAGTTAAAGAACTGTAGCGAATATCTTACCTTTTTGGGACTTCATGCAAACTCCGTTAATCATCATCCTGTGTGTGTGTGTGTGTGTGTGTGTGTGTGTGTGTGTGTGTTTGCATTAGTTTAGTTTAATGTAATCTAGATAGCCAATAAATTCCTGTTTCATCACAAGAATCACTGTCTTGGGTCGTGAATTTAAAGTTAAAACTTTGCCCAGATCACGCTACCTAGCTCGTAGCTTATAAATTATAACAAGCATGTATTAACCTTTGGCCAGGAATAGTACAAATATTCAAATTGGTAAGATATACTGATGTTAACGTCTCGCTGGACGAACAGTTGATAAAGTGTAAACTATCAAATTTGGAATCGGTTCAATCAGGTTGATTTTGAATCTTCAGATTCGATTCCCCCTCTCAAAAGAGCTAAAATAAAAGAGTTAAATTCCTTACATATATGGTGGAGTATCGAAAGCGGGCAAATTTGGCTTGAAATTCATAACACCAAGTCATATTGTGGTTATCTTTTCTATTTTTATCCGGAAAAATAGATTAGATACAGAGAAACAGAGTTGTTGTGTTACTGTATACTTTATTGTGGCATGCCAGCGTGTTGAATGTGCAACTCAAGTTGTTGTTTAAAGATTAAAGAAGTGAACTGCAGTAAAATATTTAAATTTTGTCTGTCGAGACAAAAACTAAGTCGCTCTAAAAGCGCACGAGGAGAGAAGCAAGCGTGTTCGTTGCTCTTTCTCTTATTAGGCCTTGTCTGTAGCTAGAATAATTCACATTGCGTGTTCCAATGTTGAATAACTAGGCTATCTCCCCTGGTACTTAGCTTAGAGTAGCTAACTAACGCTCTTGCCATTTATTCACTAAAACTAGTGAACTTGAAACGCGGCGCTCAGAGAGAATGTCCAAACGTTATTTTATGGGAGAATTGTGGTTAAATCCACATGTGTTTTTGTCTGTATAAATAGACTAAGTGCTGAGATCCGCCGAGATCTCAATAACAGTTATTGTATTAATTGCAGGAAATCTGTACATTAATTTACCTCACTCGAACAGTTGAGAGTGTTCAGCGCTATAAAGATAAGAATCTAAATCTAAAGAGTGCTTTTTGGCTGTTCAGTGTGAAATGCGCCGCCATTTCACATGAAGCACGTAAACTGTGTGTAATCTGCATGCTAGCGTACTGCAAAGTACGTTGCCATAGTGACAACTGTAACCCGGAAGTTCTAAGAAACCTTTTCCGGGGTGACTTCCAAGTGCGCAAGCGCAGTTCGCCAGCGCCATTTTCGAGCTATTTGTAAACAAATAGCCTAGCATGAGCCAAGCTAACTGAAGCTAACGCTTTGGCATTAAAGCTTATGCAAAGCTAGTAGCATTGAAGGCTAGTGGTTAGCACGTAGCATTGTGTGGTCTTAAATGCAGTGTGTTTTTCAGTGTTTGAAATGTCGAAGTGACTTAACCAGTTACATCTGAACTTTAACTTTGTCTACCTCATTTCGCTCTTTTAAACTTTTCGTCCTTCTCTCTTCTCCTCTCCTCTCATCGAAAAGAACAGACAGATGCAAACTTAATAAACCTTACTGTACACGATTTTAACCAACCGTCAGATTAGCGATCTCACAGTTGGTTATAGTTACCTTTGTTTAAAGGTTTGTCCTTTTCCCTTCAGCCTGAAAATAGTCCCCAGCACGCTCCCTGTGCAAGCAGGTGGCCACGTTGGTTATGTTGACGGAAGTTAGCCTATTTTCAGGCGCTGCGTAATATCATTGTGCCTGCTGCACCCATGTGATCAGAAGCGCATTTACACTTGACTTTTCAATGTGAACAACATCCGGATACATGTTGCATGTTAATGCCAAGTGTAAATGCAGCCTTTATTTTCGCGACTTATGTGCGACTCGAGTTCAAGACACAGACTCAAGTTTCCATCTCTGCTTGTTAGCAAGCTTCACACTCGCTCGCATGTTTTCTTTCTTTCTTTCTCTCTCTCTCTTTCTCTCGCTCTTGCTCTCTCTCTCATTAAATATATATATGTTTAGAACTACAGTTCAAAAAATAGTGGAGTGTTTTTTTAACATCTCAACTCATCTGAATTGTCACATATTTGTATTGATTTTCAACCGGCTCGTGGGGACATCGTTACATCCCTGTGCTTCAGATTTGGTTTCTGTGCTGCATTTGATATGTAAAATAGGCCTTTAGACTGAGTAGTTTATTTAAAATTCGATCTTATATTAATCATGATGTTAAAATGTTTCCAAAGTGGGTATATTACAGTTTCAAACCAGTGTCACGTGTGTATATAATAATGCTGGCTTGGTGTGTTTAGAGCTAAGTTTACTTCACTATAGTACAATTAAATCATAATATAATCATGACAAACTATATATCATTGGAAAGGTCTAAGAATCCTAAATAGATATTTTACCATTTTATTTTGTTACAAATTATGTAGGAACAGTAATAGATTAATTTATGACAAGAGTGCACCAAGAGTCTATGACAAATCTACATCATAACAGGAGTTCTGACCTTTGTCACAAAAAGTCTTTATTTCGTTGCCTTTTTCCCTATCTCATGTTTTAGTAATCATCATAAGTTATATGCCATTTGAAAGCTTAACATCTCAAAATGTATCCTGTGAAAACCATTTTGAAATTGGCCATTGCGTTACCATAGAAATTGTATTTCAAAATCTTTTAGCGGTCTCCTCCCCCTTAGCGGGGGTGTCATATTACAAAATCTATTACGGTCTTTTAGAATCAAAACTTGTTATAATCTTGACAAAATACATATCATTGGAAAGGTCTTGAGTTTCAAGATTCCATATTTGGTGGTTATATATTTTTTATTATTTTGTGATTGACGTAATATTGAGAGAGAAATTTATAGATTTGTGACCGAAATCCATCAAAAAAAATTTCAATGGAGTTTGGGTGGCACCCAGTGGCTGTTTTTGGTAAAATTCTATGTTTTTAATATCAACTTCAAATTTGGAACACAACTTATGTAGACATGTGGCTTTAATTTTATAGCAATTTTGTATTTTTAACTATTTTTTTTTTATATTTATTTTATATATAATACAAGAAAAATAGTACAATACATTTTCTTTACAGTAAATTTAAACTTCTATAACTGTTTAATACTTTAATTTTATTAAATGATTTCACTTCTGTAATAATCTGCTAAGTGTCTTCTTTAAAAAAAAAGACCAACCTTAAGGTCTATATTCAAAAGGATTATGAATTCATGAATTATAATAATTTAACTTTGGATAGTGCACTTTCTCATGAATTTTCAAAAATGGGGATGACAGTTAAGGGGTTAAATAAATATCATATTGGCGTTACTTTGGTATTTTACTAAAGAATTCTACCTCTAACAAGCTATTTTCCGGTCTTTATCCTTTCAGTCAGATTTTGTGCTGCAAGACATCCATGACAGCTGTTGTCCATGCTGGGAAATAATAATGGTCACTTGACGTGAATTATATAAATAATTTTAATATCACGGCCATCCAAAACCCGAGGATCTACCATGTGCATAGTAAAGCGATCACTTACAATCATTTTGGGCAGGAATTTATGTAAACGCATATATCGGATACCAGTCGTGTCTAAAGTGAATGTAAACAGGCGGGCCAAAAAAAACGGATATGGTCAAAAGATCGGATCTGTGCATTAAGACTTGCAGTTTAAATGCAGCCTTTGTGACACATCATCAGTAGTGAACCCTAGCATCTTTGGGTGTTTCTTCCTTTAATCACTATTAGGGTTGAGATATATCCATCTGCAAACCCACAGCGCCAGCAGTTTCAGAACCGCAGCCACAGAACCAGAAGTGAGGGGCGGAGTTATTGAGGAGATAATGGCGGAGAGCACCGTGAGTAGCCTGTAATGTTTTGCTATCATATGTTGAATAATTACCGTATGTATTACGTTAAGTGTGTATCTGCTAAATACTTGATTGGCTTTATTATCTTACTGAAGCTTGAATTTGTTGTCACACCTTATAGTAGGCCTATAGAACTGTTTTTCTGTGGATGTTTCATTTAATATTTCATTAAGTTGTAACTTAAAAGGTGCAGTAGGAGATCTTGGAAAATGCTAACTTTAGCCTGATAGCATTGAACGTGAATGTCCCACCCTCCCTGCAATCGCCGTCCAAAGCCACACCCCCTGAACACATACACGCTCACAGACCAGAATACCAGAGACAACATAACTACTGTAGCGTCTGCTTAGGATCATTGAGGGGGGCTTTATGTCTTAGAGACTCCTTTTAGCCTTTTGACATTTGCATATAAATTACAGACCTGGCCCCATATTCTACAGTTATATGGGTGCTAAATTGCCAATGGTTTTCCCCCATTATCAAGAAGATGGTAAACAGATCAACTCTCTGATCTTCTCATCGACTTCAAACACATTCCAAAGAGACGTAAATGACCCCCGGGGCCAGGCACCAATGGGCCTGGCTGACCAGCAAACTACAACATGCTCACATAACACACACATGAAGACATTTCTTTATTTAGACTATAATTACATTTCTACAATTATATGGGTTGCTAAATTGCCAATGGTTTTCCCCCATTATCAAGAAGATGGTAAACAGATCAACTCTCTGATCTTCTCATCGACTTCAAACACATTCCAAAGAGACGTAAATGACCCCCGGGGCCAGGCACCAATGGGCCTGGCTGACCAGCAAACTACAACATGCTCACATAACACACACATGAAGACATTTCTTTATTTAGACTATAATTAATCAGTTACAGTTGTATCTGGTATATGCATGTGTTGTTTGTATGCTTCCCTATTAGATTAGCTGAGTTACCACTCGTTATTTGTATTAGTTAAGCTCTGAACGCTTATATTCAGGTGTATGAATGTATCTCTGGTTTAATATCTTCTAAATGTTTCTTTCTTGGTATCAAAATGATCTGCTCTTTATTCCTCAAACAATGATCTACACTATGTGATCGTGAAATGCATCATACTATTTGTAGCATATTTTGGGTAAAACTGCACCAATCTTCCAGACCAGCAATAAACATATGCTGATATTCAGGTGTATGAATGTATCTCTGGTTTAATATATTCTAAATGTTTCTTTCTTGGTATCAATATGATCTGCTCTTTATTCCTCAAACAATGATGTACATTATGTGATTGTGAAATGCATCATACGATTTGTACTATATTTTGGGTAAAACTGCACCAATCCTCCAGACTGGCCATAAACATGCAAATGGGCCATAAAGGGAGACAAAGAGAACTTCTCCCGCTGAAAAATTCATGCCTGGTATTGGCTATTCCACCCAAAAGGTGGGTGTGGATAGGAACTATCAAAAGTCATTAGCTCAGACTAATCTTGGCTCAGAAACCTCTTCTTCTTGAGACGGACACTCTCCAAGACTCCTCAAAACTCTCCTCTTGAGTTTGATTTTCCGGCAGTTTGTTTTCTTCAAGTAACTTTGTCAATTCGCTGTGGACTTTCCTATCTTCAGAAGAACCAGGAAAACCTCACCTCTAAAAGAACTCATCAAGAACCGTTGTCTACCGCATCAGGACTCTTGTTCAGCAATCGAAGCCAATGCAAGTAACTGTTTACAACTATTTGTGTTCTTCTCTCTCTTTCCTTACTTTCCTTCATTCCGTATATACGTGTTTTGCTTAGTTTAGTTGTATGTTAGCTGTAGTTTCGTTTATTAAATCCCCTATATTCACAATTGATTGTCTCTGTGTGCACAATTCGGAGTCACTGAATGTTGAATCCTTGCTACATGCTAAATTACTGCTAGTACTGCATAAAGTAGGAAAGCTACTGTTCCTTGGCCAGGAATATAATCCTTCCTTGAATTGATAAATTATTATATTGTCTGCTCGGTGGACGGACAGATCAAATAATTGTAATATTGATTCTGCTACAGTTAATTCTAAGATCTAATCTAAATATTTATTCTTAATTATAACCAGTTATAATTAATGATAAATATTTCCTTTTTGAGCTAATTTGCCACACTACAATAGGCTACATCAGTGGTTCCCAATTCCAGCCCATGTTCCGAAGTGAAGTAAACCCCTGCTCAGGGGTAGGGAGCAATGAACACATTGTAGGGATCATATTGATCGGAACACAGTGAATGCACGTAGCTCACTTCTAACAAGTTGTTTATCTGAATTGGGTGTGTTATCTAAGCGAGACATGCAAAATATGTGCGCGAGGACAGGAATTGGGAACCACTGGGCTACATCATGTGTCATTCACCGGCGAGAAAACTTTAAAAGTACTACAATACCAGGAAGGAAAATGGGTTTGTTGATGTTTGTCTGCCATTCTCGCTCTGTCTGCACAGCGTGCGTGAGCTACAGCAAAAGATAGAAATAACGACTTAAAACCATTTTTAGCTGGTGAAAATACTAATAATGTTGGCCACCATTGTATCTATCTATAATACATATAATACATTTATAAGAAATATTAAAGTTACATTTTCCTTTAATATTCTGTCATTGCGAATGCTAGTCTGGCATCTTTGCATTTTTACAGTCTTTTCAACCTCTTAGGCATAATGAGTGTTACTCTGAGTACATTTAAGACCTCAAGTCTGCAACGAAAGGCGACAGCTACAGTCAAGGCACATCTAGAATCACTCTACATAAATGTTTTGACAGATAAAGAAGCCGATCCTGCTGAAAGTGCATCAAATGGACGACAGTTTTTTTAACCTAGAAGAGTACAAGGCTTGCTGTGCACAAAGGTTATTTCTAAAAAAAAAAAAAAAGAAAAAAAGATGTTTTGTTATTAGTTTAGGTATTTGCTATTGACTGTTCAAATGCGGAGTTTTGCAGAGAGAGAGAGAGAGAGAGAGAGAGAGAGAGAGAGATGGAAATGGGGTTGAGAGCGATGAAGCAATTTAACAGCCAGCTCTGACTACTAGCTTGATGAACTGGGCTGTGGAGTATGGTATCACTTTGTTGCATTGACTGCCTTGTTGTCAGTATTAAAGGGGTCATATGATGCGATTTGAAGTTTTTCTTTCTCTTTGGAGTGTTACAAGCTCTTGGTGCATAAATAAGATCTGTAAAGTTGATTAAAGCATGTCAACATATTCTGTTACACCAAATACACAAAATAATGATCTTTAAAATAGCATCAAATGACCCCTTTAAGGTATCACCACCCATCCCTGCCTAAAGACACCAAGACACTCCTCCATACAAACAGAAATGACATTATAAAGGAAGTTGCAGGTGGTGCAAACATTTACTTTGGAATTGTATACTCTGTCCAGTTATGGCCAGCTTTGGGGTTAGTCCAAGGATTTTCTATCGGGAAGAAAAAAAAAATGTCTTGATTGCCTTGTTTGGTGAAAGGTCAAACTTTTTTCAGAGGTGATATTTAGAGAAATTAATTTGAATTTTTCAAAGTTATTATTCAATTGGTGTTTATTGACTCTTTTTGGAGCTATGACTGATTTAATGTATTTTTAGTCCAGTGCCTGTATATAAGATTAGTATTGACCAAGTTCAGAGGCTGTCATATGTGGATCAACTTACTTTGTTGTGTATTTTCAACAGTTTCAATATGAAAAGTAACTTCTTTTTTTTGATTCAATGGATTTATTGCATTTTGGGGAAAAAATAATAAAATGTTATAATAAATCTTTTGAAAATCAAAATCTGGATTTGAATACCATCCCAAAAGTAAAGTGTGCTGGTGGCAGTCTTATGCTGTAGGGCTGAAGGGCTTGTCAGAGTAGAAGAAAAGCTCAATGCACTAACATTTTGTGCCTTAATGAAAACCCAGTCCAGAGCATTCAGAACCTCAGACTGGGCAGGTGGTTCACCTTCCATTGATGATATTTTTCTTATATGGTGTGGCATATGGTAAATGAATTACTTGAGTTCAAACTATTTTATAGTAGTGAATATCTTAAATTCACTATTGATTGTCAAGTCAGTTTTCTTGACTTACTCATAATAAAAGACAATGATAAATTGTGACAGATTTGTATAGAAAGCCTGAGAGCAGCAGTGACAGTGTGCTGATTTTCGTTTGCTTATAGTGAAAGGTCAAAACCATATCCACTAGGAGACTATTTGAGATACAGTATCTAGTGAAAGATATTTTTTTTTTTAAATAGCAGCTGGATTTGCATATACAGGTAAAAATTTTTCATTAAAATAACATCAGTAATGTTATGAGGGTTTGTTTAGATGGTCAAATTACTTTTCCAGACAGCTGCTGCCCTGCTGAGACAAATATTGGAATGGTTTCCATGTTTCCCCATGATATATGCACTTTGTTTGCCTAGGAGTCACAAGGAAACTCCTAGAGATGTGGACAGGCAGCAGTAGCTTAGGTGCCGCTTGCCTACCAACAAACTAACTAACTCAGTTGTCAGAAATACTTGCTTTCAAAAGTCACATTCTTAGTGAATTTGCTAAAAATCCCTTCTTCTTTTTTTTTACATCAGGATAATGGATTTTTGATCATTCTTATATCATCTGGGCCTGTAGTGACATAATATCGACAATTCTGTTTGTCCAGATGCCTTTCAGCCCAGAAGTGTTTCTAATTCAGATAGCCCTTGCTCAAGCCACATGTCAATAAATGCCAGTAGTTCTGTATCAATCATGTCCACTGTGTTTCAGCATTTTGTGCACAACGGCACCAGTTAAATCCAGCATTCTTGGTTATTTTGAAAGAAACATTAAGTCCTGCAAGAGTTGGCCCTGGTTTGGGTTGGTTTTCCTTTGCTACCCCAGTTGCTTTGTTTGATCTCTCACATGCATATAATAGTAGTAGACCTTGTTAATACATATAGGAGATACGAAATAACTGTGAGTTTCTAAAGTAAACAACACGCATCACCATGCCAGCCTACAATGCTTACTTCCTCTAGTGGTTAGAGCTGTATTGTTTCAAAACTCTGTCTTCAGTGGTGATAATAAATAAATTACTCAATATGCAATAAACTTTTCTTCACATCATAAATAAATGAATAAGAGAATCTGTTGACTAAATGATTCAATGACCCATTCATAAAGGCAGAGATCACTTGCTTTGTTCATGAATGAATCAACCAGTTTGAAAACAAAACAAACAAAAAAATCAGTTGAAATAATTATTCTATAATTTACTTAAGACTTACCACCACCTACTGCCATTTTTTGTTTCATATACAATTTAGTTTCATTTCATTTTTTATGTTCTAAAAAAATCTCATAAAAATTAAGCAATTGTAATTGCCATGTAAATGTATTTTGATTTCATGTAGTTGGTAACCTTAAGTAAATTAATTTAAAACCCTCTAAGCACCAAAGTCGCAAAATTGCAACAAGACGTCATACTTAATCAAATAGACTGTAGTTCCTAATATGGTGTAATATCTCATTTGTATTCCCTACCACTAGATGGCAGACATGTAGTACTTCGATTCTAGACCAAAATTACGTCACGTTCCTATTCAAAGTGTTCGAGGAAAGAGCAGAGCAAGTGAGCTATCGTGTCATTGATGCGGAAGCAGTTCAGCTCATAGCGTGCGAGTAAATTGTGAGATTTGTGAGAGAAAATCACCAGATGGCTAATAAAAAGTTGTACCGTGAGGATGTGTTGCAAATCTTATTCGCCGATTCTGACTCTGAAGGGGAATATTTGCCTTTTAGAAATGACGATCGGTCGTCTAATAATCGCGCTTCTCCCGGTACATCTTTGCAGCGCAATGGTGCCGCCGTGCAAGGCGCGAGTGTTCACGAAGCACAAACAAGTGATAATTTCGACCCTTTTCGAAGATGGCCGCCTCTGATGACGTCATAATATGCAAATTAAATGAGTATATTTACACCCCACATAAACTTTCGGTCGTGCCCAACATTTTTCTAATTTACAGTATCTTAAGCTTTTTAAATCTTGATGTCAAAATCCAGGATTTTTCTCAAAAATCCCTGGCGCCTAAAGGGTTAAAAAACAACCGTATGTAACTATATTTTTTATAAATAATCAGGTTTTGTATCTTGAGTACTTAAGCACTTCCCACCTCTCAAACTGTCTGTGCACAGCACTGCTGGGCTGGGTTTTCTTGGCCAGTTTCTCAGGATTAAAGCCATCTCACTGAAATACAACACTGCCATACCAAGTTTTCAGCCTAGGCATACTAGGTATACTAAAGTAACCTGTGTGACATGCTTGTACGATCGGAGTTCCCGTCTAGTGTAGTGAAACCTGTCACTCTTAAGCCCCGTTCACACCAAGAACGATAACTATAAAGACAATGATAAAGATATAGTTCTAAAAATCTTTCTCAATAATAAAGAATAGCACAGTCCACACCACAACTATAACGATAAAGGCACAGAGAAATTATATTGCTGGAATCACTTTCGGAACGATTTTTTCCAGCTGAAGAACGATAAAAATATTGACAGCCAATCAGATTCAATCCTGCTGTCACAAGCTCGACTTAACAAAGTGGGACAGAATGTTAGTGCCTTACAGTATATCGGTATAGAGAAGGTACAAAAACCATTGGGGGGGGATTTTGAGAGGAAACTTTTACAAAGGGAATGTTTTTGGATTTATACTCTAAATACCTTGTCACGTTTTGGGTTGAATGAAGAATTTGATATTAAGCCTTTCCTATAGGATTGTGTGTATTTTTTCATCTGTCTTTAGTATTGTTTGAATATTTTGAGTGATTATTGATCTGTATTGATTTGTTTGTTTATTCGAGTTTAAGATTTGTACCTGTATTGATTTGTATATTTATTCAAGTTTAATGCGGGGTTTTTCCCCCCTTTCTCGCTCTCTCGTTCGCTCTTGCTCTTTCTCTCTGTTTTTTTTGTGGGAGTGTACCTGTATAGTGATTGAATGTGTCTAATTAGAATGATCACCTGTCACTTATAAAGAGTTGTACCAGTTCACGTAATTTGTGCCTGACAAAGACCTGATGGTCGAAACGTTGCAGCAATAAATTATTTTTATGGAGCAGTTACATCAGTGTGCGGACAATACGTTTGTATTTTTGCTACAGTTTGACTTTTTTTTTTGTCCTGCACCTGAGCCCTGTGTGGGTTTGTGGGATATGCACAACTTTCTTACACTTTGATTTTTCATATCAATGACTAACCATCTCAAATGCTGATTACAGTATGCATTGGGGACCTTTGCCAAAGACTAAAACCTGCATTTCTTTGTTTGTATTTATCCTCATTTTGTAGGATGGGAGCTGCAGGTCCAGTGGAGACTGCTTATTTGCACTTAGCCTACTTGGAATGGTGATGCTGATCCATACTGTAACTGTGGACTATGTCATTTAATCAGGCTCTGTTGTTATGTTGTATCTGAAAAAGTTAAATTGTGTTTGTTATATTATATATATGCTTAAAAATGTACGTTATATTTTATGGTGTGCTTGTTTTGTGTAGATATACTATAGTGTTATAACGTGTAAAACGACTTAAGCACTGGCTTAAAGTGCCTATAAAGTAAAGTTTGTCTGCATCCAAATACATATACTTCCCAACTTTATAGTAGGTGAATAACAGTGAAAAGAGTATGTTGAATTCACAGTATTCATAAAACAGTAGGCAAAAGGTACCTACTTCCGGTAAGATTATGAAGTGCACATCTAATGTACACTTTACTATCCCGTGAGGCCC
>NW_015537967.1:164361-166806 GCF_001515605.1 Sinocyclocheilus anshuiensis
GTACGGCAACTGAACGCACGTCCATGTTTAACGCTTCTCATAGCTATGTGAAAATAAGTGTATAATTGGAACAGATCATTGTTGGAGCTGAGCTGAATGAATGAGAGAGGGAGAGAGAGAGAGAGATGCAGAGCAGGGGACGCGAGGAACAGTATTAAGAACCGCTGCTTTAGAACATTGAATGAACATATATGAATAGAGTTTTACGTGCACCTCTAGTTTTCTCTTCCTCTTCTCTAAAGCAGGGGTTTTCAACCTGGCCCGCGCCAGCACCTGTCAAGGGGGGTGCGAGCATCAGTTAATTTAGAGACGTTCCCTTGAGAATTTATGAATATGAGTTAAATCTTTAGCCATCCACTAGGGGGAAATCTGACTCCCACTGCTAGTCGACAGTTAGAGCAGAGTTGGCTCAAGTATCAGTCATGCTCAGTGTTGCCAAGTCCACGGAATTGGGCTACTTTAACACTTGCCGCGTTTTGTAGTGTTCGCTGCTTTAATAGCTTTAATGGATATTTGTTAATAAATTAATTCGGTGTGACTACAGTAATACTACTAATAATAGGGAGGGGGGGCTGTTGGATGTTGGGAGGGCGCGAGTGAAATTAGACAAACTTGGGGGTGGGCGCATGTCCTAAAAGGTTGAAAACCCCTGCTCTAAAGCAGCCATGGCCTCACCCCCTTTGCTGCCTTTTCCCGAGGGCGGGGTTTATCTGGGTTTGTGATGTCACAAACCCGGGAAGTAACTCGTTGTAGTCCCTACCAGCCGTTTTTGTAGGCATTAAACTGCCAGAATTTTAAAAGACGATATCTCCGTTTGCATTGAACTTTCAGCTTTGTAACTTTGCAGATATTGTTTATGCTCAAACAGCAACATTAGACACTAACTAACGTTAAAAAAGTGAAATCGCAATGAACCACCCCTTTAAATGTGTCTTTTGCTGCATGCTGATTATTATAAAGGAGTTATGTTAAGATGTGTTTTATAAAACAAGAGTAAATACAGGAAATGAGCATTTAAGATTTTACTGTTGTAAACAAATACAAAAGAGTACATAACTGTGTTTTATTAAATGAACATAATTTGTGATTATATGAAATGTAGCTGGATGGTCTACCTGAGAAGGACATTGCGGAGCATTGATGATATAATTGATATTATACTGTTACTATGATGTTAATGTCAATACATTTACATTTAGTCATTTAGCAGACGCTTTTATCCAAATACAATAAAAGCAGTCAAAACTAACAAAAGAGCAAATAAAGAGAGACTACAAGCTGCGCCTGTGGAAAGACACTGAAGTTTGCATGTGCTTTTGTTTCTCCTGATAATTCAGGTACTTTTAATCTGCCTACGTGTTCTGCGGCCGGGACCCGTAACACACACAAAGTGTGCTCCCTTTATAATCACTAAAAGCTGTCACTCATCTTACTTCATCACGATCTCACAAAGTTCCATTATAATCAATGAAGCTCTCTAAACTGCACAATGAATCTTTTATTTACATCACAATGCAAATACGCACTGGATAGTTTAGCACACTCTAACACCCTGTAGAACCGGGCCTGGGCTTGGTTAACTGTTACCAATTGCCCTAACCCCCACCCCGATCTCTAGTAATCTCTGTATTTATTATGACAAATACTTGCATTTGATACTTGTATTGCTTTTTATTCTCAAATCCTCTAGGGTGTAAATGAGCTGCTGATAAATCAACATCGATACGAGCAGATAAATATACAAAGCCTTTGAAAATAAATTATCATTTATAAATGACCAAAAAGTTAATCAGAAATAACCACATCATTTAGGTTGCTGATATGGGAGAATGTGATTGATTCTGTTCAGCTCTTCTGGATCTGATGTCATAATACAGAACAACAACAGCAGCCGCAGCAGCCACGCCCACTAGAGCAGTGACGACCAATCGGATCACAGCTTGAACAGTATCACAACCGCGCACTGTGCCTGAGGAGTAAAAACATGAAATACATGCTAAATACATAGCAAAATCACTGCTGACCTCAACTAATATCAGCACTATCGTACCTGAACATGTGTGACAGTGTTCACTGATGTCCAGATGTTGAGTCTGCTCAGTGAATGAATTGTTCAGCACACATCTGTAGGGGTTTTGATCCTGATATTCCACCTCCAGAGGCAGAGAGAGACTGATGCTGAGATCAGACACACTGATGCTGGACAATAAACGGTTTTCTTTGTACCAAGAGAGAGTCACCTGACCCACATTCACCGCTGAGCACAGCAGCACACATTTGGATGATGAAGGAGGACAGTAGCTGAAGATGACAGGAACAGGCAGAGGAGCTAGAAATCATGAGTGAATAAAGCTAGGATGAATTAAGATATAAGGGCCTTTCGCACCACGGGAACCTTTTCATAGTACCAGAACTAATTGTGGAACTACCCACTTTTTGGCGTTT
>NW_015537967.1:166838-182544 GCF_001515605.1 Sinocyclocheilus anshuiensis
GTATGGAGAACAGCGATAGATGGACGGACGCTGAAGTGCAGGCACTTGTAGCAAATGTAGCACTGCCAGTTGTCGTTGGAGATTCTTAGTCCTCCTTTCCGTTCTTTCAATCGCTTTACGTAGCCTATACGTCGACTTTCCATGTCCATTATTGTGAAACCCGCGAGACACAACAAAAACACAGCGTCCTTCATCCTCCTGTTGTTAATGTTGTTCTTCTTTGTTTCTGTTGTTGAACGCGGCACACAAATGATGACGCTGTCGACCGGCTTGTGTCACTTCTTAGTACATACTCTCGGTGCGAATGCAACCCTTTAAATGGTACTGGAAAATAGTTTGCGCAAAATCGTCCCAGTACTTTAGTACTGTACATTTAGTTCTGGAACTAAAGCGGTGCGAAAGGCCCTAGCGATGTAGATGAGGAAGAACCATTCAGAACGGCGTTAAAAACAATCTGATATAGATAGTTAACGGTTAATGTAAACTTGGGAATTAATAAGACATTTTCATTTTAGGGTTCTAAATAAGTATCTCATCCTATTTAACATGTAAACGATACACTACTTCTTTAGACCCACTTGAAAACTGTAATAAATTAAAAAAACAAGGTATAACCAACTCACCATAGACACTGAGAGTGAAAACCTTCTTCGTATGGTTGGTCTGTAGTTGATAAAATCCAGTGTGTTCAATTCTGGCATTTGTAAAGGTCAAAGATCCGGTTTCCTCATCGACCTGCAGTCTGTCTCTGAATCTCCCTTCAAGAACATCATCATATATAGTGATGCCGTTGGCCGTTTCCTTGATTTCAGCTATTAAATAGTTTCCAAACCTCCACTGAATCAGATCATTGTTGCTCATTTCAGTATCAGTGTGTAGAGTGACAGAGTTTCCCTCCATCACTGAAACTGACTTCATCTCATCCCTATCGCCAACCACACCTGCAGAACAAACAGAAACAGTGTTTGTCACAGATTAAAGGGGTCATATGATGCTTTTTTAAAGATCATTATTTTGTGTATTTGGTGTAACAGAATATGTTGACATGCTTTAATGTTCAAAAAACACATTATTTTTCAAATACTGTACATTATTGTAGGTCCTCTATGCCCCGCCTCTCTCAAACGCTTCGTTTTCTACAAAGTCCCTCCTTCCGACAAGCGCAGTCTGCTCTGATTGGCCAGCTGACCCAGTGCATTGTGATTGGCTGAACACCGCAAGCACTCGTCGGAAATGTAACGCCCCTTACCATAATCGCGAGCTTCATCTTTCAAAATAAATGTAAAGACAGAGCCCGAAAGGGGAAGAGAGTCGTGTGACAGACACAGTGATGAAGCTGGTATGTGTGTGAAGTACACAAGCCACGGTTAAGACAGCTGACTCCACTGTCACCCTGTCTCTCTCTCTCTCTCTCTCTCTCTCACACACACACACACACACACACACACACACACACACACACACACGATGCACAAAACTATTCCTTCATGATGGTAGTATTGAATTCACTAAAGTGAAGAATAATATCCCGAACAAACACATGGACACAACAGATGAAACTGATATTGAACTCGCCGTAGACTGTGAGAATGAAAAACTTCTTCATGGGGTTGGTCTGTAGTTCATAACGTCCAGCATGTTCAATTCTGGTGTTTGTGATGGTCAGACATCCGGTCTGACGATCCACCTTCATTCTGCCTCTGAATCGTCCATCAGAATCATCATTTACAGTCATGCTGCTGTCCACCACATTGATTTCAGCTATTAAAGTGTTTTCCGGTCCAAACCTCCACAGAATCCGATCATTATTTCTCATTTCTCTATCAGTGTGTAAAGTGACAGATTCTCCCTCCATCACTGAAACTGCCTTCAGCCCATATGTATCCCCAAACACGCCTGAAGAGCAAACAGAAACAGAATAAGAACTACTAATAACATACTAATGGTTCACTAATGTAAATGGTTTGAAGTTTACATTTGAAATACATCTTTGTGGTGATTTGGAATAAAACACTGAATTTAATTTGCGCTCCGAACATCATAAACAGAAAACACATTTTACTTCAGATGACAATAATGTCTCCAATGAAAACTAGTGCTGCTAGTATTTGAGCTTCAGTGTTGTTACATAAAATACATTTAGGGGGGAAAAATCCCTGAATCTGTTGCAGAACTCATAAAAATGTTTAAAACTCACCAACTAGACACCACAAGCACAAACAGAACCAAATCATTTTCAGTCAAATATGAACAGTTTGTCAAATATGAAAAGACAAACTCTTCAAAACAGGTTTAGTGATAAAATAAGAGATGTGTTGATGTTAGAGCTGGTGAGTAAAAAAGTGTGAAAACAACCACACATCTTTAAGATGTTGACGTGTGGCTTTTTATCTTTTTATCCCTCATATCACAAGATCTAAATGTTATCGCATTGAGTTCCTGCAAGGCCACAACTTCCTTTATATCAGCGGTTCTTAATTCCGCGCCATGTGCCCCACAGCTCTGCAAATTTAGCAGTTTTTCTTATCTAACTCCTCTGATTCAGACCATCAGCTCTGTAGAAAAGAGCTGCATGAACTGAACTGAGTGTAACAGATAAAAGAAATACGACAAATATGCAGAGCCTGGACAGGAATTGAGAACCAAGGTAAAAGTTGTATAAATGCAAAATAATTCAATGTAAGGTTTGACTTGAGCTGTAGAATAAGTCACAGCAGTGAAAATTCACACAATTCACCACAGGACACCTGGCCACTTCATGCATTTTCTCTGATCGGATAACTATCGGATTGTGAAAAGACCAGGAGTAAATGCCCTCCGAAACGCTTTCGAGACGGATTTAAATCTAATCGCTCAAACCATTTCAAGAGGTGTGGTCTGGGCTGCATTCCAGATGAAACTGGACAAGTGTGAATGCATCTGGTTGTTGAAACCACATATGCAAATTTTACTCTTCCCAAATTATTAAAATAATAAACGTGTGAGAGCGTTTCATAGGCTATATGGCATGTTATAGTAAGATATGACAGCGCTAATGCAACACGCATCGCCGCGGATGAGTAGCTGAGTATCTCCCCAGCTAACAAAAAAGGTCCCCAGGACGTCCCCTAAATGGCCTCTGCGAACGTCCCCCGGACGTCAGCGTGTAGGGTCCCCTTGACGTCGAGCGGACGTCCGCGAAGGACGTTCACAGGACGTGCAGCGGCCATTCGGGACGTTTAGGGGACTTTGGCTTTAAAGGGATACTCCACCCCAAAATGAACATTTAAATTGACATTAGTCATTCCAAACCCGTAAAAGCTTCGTTCATCTTCGGAACACGATTTAAGATATTTTGGATGAAAACCGGGAGGCTTGTGACTGTCCCATTGACTGCCAAGTAAATTACACTGTCAAGGTCCAGAAAAGTATGAAAAGCATCGTCAGAATAGTCCAGCTGCCATCAGTGGTTCAACCGTAACGTTATGAAGTGATGAGAATACTTTTTGTACGCAAAGAAAACAAAAATAACGACTTAACACAACAATTAGTCTCCTCCATGTCTCTCCGCGTCACCGTAGCGCCATTTTGGAGAATATGAGCTGAACGCAGGCAGCTTACGCTCTTCTGTGTCAGCCGCACCACAAGGATACGTTTTCTACGTGTATTTACGCTTTGATTTGAACGAAACAGCACATCTATGCAGCGCTGTTGATTTGAAAGAAAACAGCGCATCCGTGTATGAAAGACTGTATGTGTCTTTCATACTTTTCTGGAACTTGACAGTGTAATTTACTTGGCAGAAATGGGACAGTCACAAGCCTCCCTGTTTTCATCCAAAATATCTTAAATTGTGTTCCGAAGACGAACGAAGCTTTTACGGGTTTGGAACGATATGGGGGTAAGTGATTAATGACAACATTTTCATTTTGGGGTGGAGTAACCCTTTAAGTCCTCTGAATGTCATTTTATTTTACTTCTAGGCTAATCAAAGACCCATCAGACACGTTGTATGGAGCAAAATATGTTTATTTTAATTGAACAATTGTAAAGTTGCGGTGCTCTTTCCGTGTGTGTGTGTGTGTGTGTGTGTGTGTGTGTGTGTGTGTGCGTCTCTGGTTGTCAGCTGTGGTTTGGGTACTACAACGTAAACATGGTTTATGAGGACACTTTCTGTGTCATATTAGCACATTTTTCGATGACTCATGTGTTAAACGTTTTTCTATTGAAAACCTATCTTTGGCATTGGCTATTACAGTGTCGCAAACTTCATATGCGATCTGTTGTAAATTGGGTGCACACTTTTGTTTAGGCTGAGCATCCACGCCAGTATATTTTGCGCACAGAGATGGAATATCATCGCAGATTTTGCCTATGGAATCCACAAAACTTCTTGTAACTCTGTGTGCCTCTACTGCGTCAATTCCTCGCATTTGAAGCTGTGCATAAAGGATGCCAACACGGGGCATAATTAAATGAAACAGATCCAAAAAGAAGAGAAATCCGTGATCAGAAAGCATTCGACAGAAACCTTTAGCCTCCCTAACAATGACTGAATCAAAGCCTCGAGATGACTGGATAGATTCAAAACATTCCAGTAGAATGGCTTGATTTTCATAAACTGTACTGACAGCACGGCTGCTAAAATTCCAACGTGTCTGAGATGACCGTGGTAGCCGTTTCCCTACTATTTCATCCAAAACTGCTGTTCTTTTTGGGGATCTCGAAAAAACGATGGAAAAACCACCAAGATCAGAGAAGAAACATTGGACAGGTGCCATACCGGAAACAGCTTGCTTCATTATCAGATTTAATTGGTGTGCATGGCAATGCACAAAATGTGCATTCGTGTAAACGTCCTGTAATTTCCTACGCACTCCTCCAGATGCTCCTCTCATCACATTAGCCCCATCAAATGTTTGTGCAATAAGTCTCCCCTTGTCAAATTCACTGTCAGGAGAGCTAACTACACGCAACTGCTCTAACAGCACCTTGGAGATTTTTAATTGGGAAACACTGGGAAGAAGTGGAGGGAAGCGGGTAAAATCCACGGAATATGAGAAAAAAAATGTATTGTTGTGCCTTTGGATGTCAGAATCGGAATGCAAATAATTTTTACCAGATATAAGCCTGGAATTTAAAGAAAAAATCTGAATTTTGAAATGTAAACTCAAAATTTCCTTTTTTATTCCATGGCTTGCATAGACTGCTACGTTAAAACCATAGACTGTATAAAAACATGGATGTAGTGTCCGTGACGTCACCCGTAGATTTCCGAAGAAGCGTCATTGCACAGGTAAGATGAGCTTTGCTAGATTCGTGTTTTTTAGCCTTTTCAGAGAAGTGTTTTACATCGCACACACCCCTACGCTACTCCACACATCGCTCTGTCCCCGTTAAAGAAGAACGGACAAGCAAGTATGGGAAACAGAAAACGTCATTTCGTTTAGCACAGCCAGACAGCCAAGACTTCTTCTCATACCACGACTTGGAAAATGTTCTATTGAATGACCTACCATTGTACTTTGTTTGCTGTACAATTTTTATATCTGGTTTGTCGGGGCCAAGTTGTTTGATCGCTAATTTCTCACTTACTGACAGTGTCTCAAACGAATTCTGTAACAGAAACTCGACACTATTACACGCAGGATGGTCTGTACCACTCGCCATCTTCACGGTCTGATGCATTTGGTTAACTGACACAGACTTATATACACTTGCTGATGCGGATTGATATAATATTGTCCGGAACTACGTTTACATAATGTAAAAGCAAGCGGGGTAGTCTGCCCATATGGCTCTAAATTAGAGCGCGCTGCATTTCCATTTTTCACCACAAATTTATATTGAGAAAATGTGTGGCGCTGTTGAGCTCGGGAGGCCCCGCTTAGTACAGTCATTAATATACATCCAACCTGTCAACCGAAGCAATGCGCTAAATTTCAACATATCCATCTCACTTTATGACTTAAAACAGTCTAGAAACTCCGAAAATATTTTTGGAATGATGAACATTTTCGAGTTAACAGTTTAGGACTGGTTCAGTTTATATAGAGTTCTATGTTTTCAAGTGGCTGAATATTTTGGCTATTCAGACGAGACGCACCTGGTATAAATACCTTTTAGACAGACGAAAGCGAAAACTCAAGGCGGCATCTGAGAAAATCACCAGAGCTGCGTCCGAATTCATAGTATTCGAAAAACAGTAGGCGAGAAGTACCCGGATGACCTACTACTTCCGCCCGAATTCCGTAGCATGCATACGATGGACACTTTACTATCCCATGAGGCCACGGGAGAGGAGGCGTCATATTCGAAAATGGCAGAAGGCGGCGACACGGCTCTTTTCAAGTGTAAGTACCTCAGGGAAAAACATTGTTCATTGTGGTTAAATTGCACTTGTTTAACATGATCTAAGTGAACGGCTGACTTATTGAAAGTTTAAACATTGTAAATCGATGAGATGATTTCGTGAATCGGCTGTAAAAAGATGTTTAATCGCTGATGAAAGTGGTAAGAATTACGTGAAACATTGCTGATGTTCGCGCAGTAGTGAGGGCTCTTTAAATTTTGGCGCTGTTGTGAAGACGCATGTCACATCACTGTTTGCAAACACTGAAATTGGTCTATTAACTTCGAGAGAATGTGCCTATTTTTATCCACTTCCTTATTGTGGTTTCGCACACCAACACCATAGCTCTCATCTAACTGTTGCTATATAAGCTTGTCCAAGCATGGCTAGCGTCATTGCACAGGTAAGATGAGCTTTGCTAGATTCGTGTTTTTTAGCCTTTTCAGAGAAGTGTTTTACATCGCACACACCCCTACGCTACTCCACACATCACTACGCAGCTGAGCGTTGCCATAGATACATGCTGCGTGCCCTAAAGTCATGTCACTCGATCATGTGCTCATTTGATCGACACTTGCTTGTGTGGTTATTTACACTTTTTTATTCAATTTTTTTTTGAGCTGCACATGGTATAGCAGTCTTAAATGCATTAACTAAAATAATTATTTTACCTAAATAACTTTTCTTGTCGACTTACCAACAGTTTGATATGTAAATGGGTAGAATTAATTTATTTGTCTTACCTGTTATTTTCCACTTTCTTTTCCAATTCTTCATGTTTTCCTTGGCTGCATTCATCGCTCTATAACATAGAGCTCCTAGGATTCAACCTTATTTTCTTCATGCATGGGGAATATTTTCATGCTATTTTAATTTTCAATATTCATTTTCATATTTTAATTTTCAATATTAAATTTTTCATGCTTGGGGATTTTTTTTTAATACAGCTGTATATAGAGTAAATAATGCACAAACCTGTACATAAATCTTCTGTTCCAGTTTCATACACATTATTATTATTTATTGTTAAGTCTTGCTTATTTAAATGTTCTGTTCTCATGTCAGATGTATATATGTATGTATGTATGCATGTAGCTATGTACCAAGAGCTCCTTAAAAAAACTAATTCCTTGTGTGTTTGCGCACACTTGGCGAATAAAAGCTCATTCTGATTCTGAATACATAGGCCTAATTGTAGCCTATGTTTAAAGGGGTCATATGATGCGATTTCAATTTTTCTTTCTCTTTGGAGTGTTACAAGCTCTTGGTGCATAAAGAAGATCTGTAAAGTTGCAAAGACTAAAGTCTCAAATCCAAAGAGATATTCTTTATAAAAGTTAAGAGTTAACCACACCTACCTAAAACGGCTCGTTCTAACACGCCCTCACATATCTACCTCACTATGTGGGAAGATTTGCATAACGCCGCCCAAATGTTCACGCAAAGAAAGAAGGCGTAACTTTTATTCTTTTTTATATTTAAAGAATTTGCCACTGACGATTCAGTTTTGAGCAGTGTAGAGTAGCGCTTGTAGTTTGTCATTTCTTCGATCACAAATGCAGACGGTTTGCAAATGCATGGTTTTATGTTTATGCGGCGCAATACAAAACGCAACGCGTAAAAAGACAGTATAAGTCATTATAATCCGTAATTATGTCCCCACTGGATGCAACAAATGCCTCGTTTATAATGGGTTTTAATGTTTTTGTCTCGTCGCTCCGGCCGGGACACGGCATCACAGTATGTGAGGGGCGTAACATTTCCGTCTCACGCTTGAGGTATTCGGCCAATCACAACGCACTGGATAGCTGGCAAATCAGAGCACACCTCGCTTTTCAGACCGATGAGCTTCGTAAAAATCTACGCGTTTCAGAAAGGCGGGGCATAGAGGAGAAACAATAGTATACAGTATGTGGAAAATAATGTGTTTTTTTAAGCTTAAACCACATAAACACATTTCATTACACCAAATACACAAAATAATGTGATTTTTAGCAGCATCATACGACCCCTTTAATTATATTATTGAAGAGTATCATGTTTTTGATGTTTAAATGATAGCCTAACTGCTGAAAACAGACTCGTGATTTGATGACATCTTTAATTACAGAAGTTACTCCTATATACTTTTTTCCAGAAATGAAAGTTAATCATTTTTAACATTAACTTTATTTTACAATGAATCTTGTACTATAGTAAAAAATAAATAAAAGAATAATTTTATCAATCTGCAAAACCAAACAAAACAAAAATAATAATATAATAAAATAAGAAAAATATCGAAACTCTTTGGTCAGTTTTGAGCGAGATGCTAACGGTCTAATCAGATTAAATTATCTATGCTAAGCTACAGCTAAAAGTGCTACCGCCAGACCCGGAGAACGGCTGAATGGATTTGAAAACGGTAAAACTCCACTGTTTAACTCTAGGGGAGTTGGAAAATGAGCCTATTTTAAAAAATAGTGGCGTGTTCCTTTAAAGGTTTCCTCGAATATATATATAGTATCCAGTTATTCATATATTTACAGTGATTTGAATTAAGTGGCATACTCAAAATTCTTGCAAATCAAGAAATGATTAAAGAACAAATGAGATCTTAAAAAATTATCTACTACTGAGGACAGACCAACAATAAATTCAGACTGTTTCCCAATTTCCAGTCTCCCACAACTCCGCGTTATTGTGGGGCAGCAGGAGGACTACAAGAAAAAAGATAACTCAAATTGATTAACTTAGAGAAAGTGAATTCATATTTTGCTCATTGTGAATTATACTGTGAATTTTTAGGTTAAATGCTGGAAATATGAAAAATAAAACTAAGCAACCCCGTGGATCTGAAATAAAAATGACAATACGGAGAAATGCCACAAATTCTGCAATTTGTCTTAAAAAGTCTTTAAATATGGAAACATATCTAGGTTTTCTGGGCCCCCTGTACTGCATTGGTCCTTCAGTAGAAATTGTGGGGGCCTTGGGGGAGATCATTATGGCCCCCTGTACTAATGACACCCCTGCACTCAAGATTGTGTAAGATCTTACAGATAATATTGAATATGATTTTGTTTGACATGCATTTCTGTCCAGTTACTTTTGAAGCCATTTGAACAGTGGTCTCTAGTTAAAAGAGCTACAACTCCCACACAGTTTCTTTCTATTCTACTCAAAGCTGAGATTTGATTCTGACTTAATTTTTACAGATAAACATAACTACTTTTTTTTTTGAAGGATAAACACCTGAGACTTGAGGGCAAGCACAACAACAGAAAAAGTGTTCTCACAGTGGCCCGTCAGATCAACCCTCCACAATTTACTAGTTTGCAGAAGCACTTCTAATGGGTGAGACTTGAATTTCTCATGTCATATATGAGGCCAGTGTTGCTCACATGCAGTACATGAAGACATAGGTTAATAAGAAAATAGTTTGAAGAATATTGCTAACTGTAGCTGGTCCCCATTGATGCCTTTGAAAAACAGTGTAAGCATTCTTTAAAATAGCTTTCTTTTTTTTTACATTCCACAAAAGTAAGAAAATCATACAGGTTTGAAATGAGTAAATGATGACAGAATTTTACTTTAATTTGAGGCATAAATTAAGCTGTTTTGTTTGTTTCGGTGCATCTTAAATGTCCAACTGCTGTGCCAAGCTGAAAGTTGGTTACTAAAAGAACTGTGTGAAGAGTTTTGAAGAAGAGACCCGAGCATTAATTAAAAAATTAAAAATAATAAATAATGGTCTTAGTAAGATCAGGAAATAGGATTTTAATTTGTTGTATGATGATGAAGTAATTTTTTTTAATAATTGGGAGAAGTGAATGGACAATATGTATTTTAAGGCAAAAACTAGCTTATACACAGATTTTTATAGATCGCTATGTCATTGTACCACATGGTGCAACAATGGTATTCACATTTATATCACATTTTAAACACACTTATCTTATTTTAACCAAAACATCAAGTGCCTCTAAAAATAATAAACTCAAAAATTAAAATCAATAAAGAGTAAAACTAGAGTTGAAAGTACACACACACACGTGTACCGACAGAATCGATTCTTTACAATACAGGATATCTTTAAATGTTTAATAGATAATTTATAAATGCTTCTAGGAAGGAATTTTTGTGAATCAGTATGTAGGTAAAACTTTATGGACTGTCTAAAATAGCCCGCCTTGTTGGCAGAGGCTTTTTACACTAACTCAGCCCACCAATGTGTGGTTGGACTAGACAACATTTTTAAGTTTAATATTTATTGAAAACAATAAAACCATAAAGTCTCCTCATCTCTAATAAAGTCTTCAAATCCGTTTGGTTATAGCCCATTTCAGATTATCAGAACCAGAGCGTGTCAATGAAGACCCTTACGAAAAAGAAGTTTATTCAAGTGTGCCATTAGTATACTTCTTTTAAACTAAAAATAGGAAAGTATTTGGTAAAGGGAGTGATGCAATATTCGTTAAGTCTGGAGATACATTACCTGGTCTCAGGTACAACATTTATAAAGATATGATTATAGTATAGCATCTCATGTTATGATTTATTTTTACAGGTGTAGGAAATAATGATGAAGTGCTTTTTGAAATGATAAAAAAATAGTTGATTTGTTGAATACAGTAATTTAAATGATTAACTTCAATTATCTATGATCAAGACCTGTGTGTGTGTGTGTGTTCACAGCCATTAAAGCTGGCCATGCACTGCCCCTCATAAACACCATCTGACTTTACACATAGTAATCTAGATGGCATCTTTTTATTTGTTTTTATTTGTTTTTATTGTTATATTTGAAGAAAGCAAAATTAAACATCAGATGGAACACAAAATGAAACACATAACACAAAAATAAAAAGGGGGAGAGTTACAGTTCTTTAATTGTGGGTACATCTCGTCCGTGAAGTATATTTTTCATATATTTTCATCAATATAAATCCCCAATGCTTAATTTTCTAGTACAAAATTATATTGTTCCCAATCACAGTACTATATGTTGAAAAAGTCATATCTTTTGTTCAAAAATGATGTTCATATCACATACAACCCTGGTATTCAGCTGTCCGATTTTGTAAAACTGCTCATTCTACTCTGCGTTTAAGCATGAAAATTACCTCAAATATTAATTAATTTCATAGCTTTGCCTTCAGTTAGATTAGGTAATCAAAACATTTTGGGTGTGCTCTTCAAAAATAATAAGTATTTATTGTGCTATAACTTGTTTTATTTGTGTCCGAAAAACTATTGTCAACTAATGGTGTGTTCACACCAGACGCGAAGCGAATATGCGCATCGCGTCACTCGCTCTAGATTACTCGCGGGATGTTTTCCGTGTCACTCGCGCGAATAAAAACCGCGATCAACCATGGTGGAGATAACTACAATCACTGTTTTGTACCTGTTGTCAAAAAGTCCCAGATGCAATGGAAAGCCAAACGCCGACGTGTCTGGTTTCACAGCACCATCCAGAGGAGGATGAATAATGCTAGGATCCTGTATTAATGTGTGTGTTACATTTTACTACTGTATACAGTGATATTACTATAATTTTTATTATTGATAGCAGCATCTCTGTAGCCATGCAACAAAATAAAATACAACTACCACTACAACTGATTTTAATTGTTTTCTATCTCCTGACCTATATAATAACAGACGGCTGCAATAATGCTCTCTTCTATTGTCTGATTCAACTGGACGTGTCAAGAAACTCTTCGCTGATTGGCTTGCGCGAGAACGCGTCATGCGAATTTTCCGCTCGAGTTGAAATTTTTGAACTTGCGCGGAAGACGCGATTGAGGCGAATATTGTGCGTTCGCGGCAAACGCGTCACGCATTTCGCGTCGCCTGGCGCGAATTCGCCTCTATTCGCGTCTTTGCGTTGACTTTGTATGTAATCTACTCGCGTGAATAATTACATTCGCGCCTGGTGTAAACACACTGTTAGTTACCCACTAGAAAACCCCCCTTCAAAAAGGAATGGTTTTCCCTTTCTCCATGTTGAGTATAGGCCCAAAACACTAAAAAATGTCAACTAAGTTACCTGTCAACTGTGTTACCCAGTAAAGGTAACATAGTGGACAGTAGCAAACAAAAATGGAATTTTATGCACATATTCCTACAGATCACCTTTATTTATATAGTACTTTATACAATATAGATTGTTTCAAAGCAGCTTTACAGTGATAAACAAGCACATAATGATTCAGTGATGCAACAGAGATCAATAATAATAATAAAAAGCTATAAGTGTCATTGTTCGGTTAAGGTCAGTTTGCTGTTTAGTTCTGTTCTGTTCGGCGAGATTCTGATCCTGTGACGAGGAAGGCTTTTTTTGTGAAAGGGCCGTCAGAAATGGAGAGTTTTAAGAGAGCAATGGAAAGTCAAGGTAGTAGCAGATCTGACAGAAAGAGAGAAGCATAGAAAATGTTCTTACAGGAGGAAAGTCAAGCAGCAGAGCAGAATAAGGAAGAAGCAGGCCAAGTCTATTGTTACTCCACGACAAATTCCTGGAGACAAAGTTTACCTCGTGAGAGAGCACCAAGAGAAGTGACAGGCATACAACGAAACTTCCCTCAGAAAGGGTCATGTCCTTTATGTGGACAACTGGTACAGCAGTCCCACACTTTTCCATCACCTCCTGTCTCTTGGCACTGGGGCCTGTGGGACTGTGCATGTAAACAGGAAAAGTATGCCAACATTCACTTGTAAAATGACAAAGGGAGAGGTAGAATTCGGAGGAAATGGATCACAGTTGGCAGTCAAATGGCACGACAAGAGGGATGTCCATGTCCTTACCACAGTCCACCCAACAGGAATGGCAGCCACAGGGAAGTTCGATCACATCACTGGGCAACCAAAGATGAAGCCAGTGTGTGTGCTAGAGTACAACAAAAAAGATGGGGGCAGGTGACAAACCTGACATGATGACTGGTTTTATTGAGTGCACCACAAAAACCACTAAGTGGTACAAGAAGGGTTTTTTTTCACCTACTTGACATGGTTGTACTAAACAGCCAAATAGCGTACTGGCAACTTACTGGTTGGAAATTGACACAAATCATCTAAGAATGACGATAAACAAGATAAAATTGATTAAAATTTAAATTAATGTAAACTAAACTGTAATTAACTCTTAAATGCATACCTCAGGTCTTTAGCGACCCGGGACATCATTCACTACCCTCTCCCTCCTTAATTTTTTAAAGTTAGGGCCCGTATTTATCAAGCTTCTCAAAGTGCCATTTTAGTCTTAAAGGGGTCATATGATGCGATTTCAAGTTTTCCTTTCTCTTTGGAGTGTTACAAGCTGATTGTGCATAGATAAGATCCCTGAAGTTGCAAAGATTAAAGTCTCAAAACCAAAGAGATATTCTTTATCAAAGTTAAGACTCTGCCACGCCCCCCCAAAACGGCTCGTTCTAACATGCCCCCACATATCTACCTCACTATGTGGAAATATTTGCATAATGCGCCCAAATGTGCACGCAAAGAAAGAAGGCGTGGTTTCAGTAACCGCAGTTAGTGTTGAAGCAGCCATGTCAGGGAGACGCTGTGTGTTTCTAGACGAAAAAGCAAGTTATCAAATTTCTTAAAGCTAAGAATCACTCTTACCCTCCCAGTTATTTAAGACAGTCTCCGTCATCCGCTGGACACCACTCTCTCGTGAATGCGCGTACGTCAGTTAGCGGAAGCTAGAGATTAAGGTTTATTAAGTTGTAAATATGGATATTTTTCTTACACAAACGCATCGCTTCGCTTCAGAAGACCTTTATTCATCCCCAGAGCTGTGAAAATAGTGGAGTTTTCCTTTAAAGGTAAGCCCTCGGTTCCTAACAAAGTCTCTGATGTTTTGAACTGTCCTGTTTTGTAGGACTGGATGCTCACACCTTTTGCAGACCTCACATTCTCTCATTGACGCCAGGTGACCTTTACTGGCGTGAGATCTGAAGTGTCGCATCACAGCGTTCACCTCTGCTTTTGTCCATGGTCTTCTTTTGGGTGTCTGCTTTCCTCTGCTAGAGACTGAAAACAAATAAGATGATAAATTGTTAGCATCACTACCATTTTTAAGTGACGTGCCTTTTAACCTGAACTGGTTCCCTGGCTGAACTAATACAAAGATTTGTTTCTTTAAGTAATGTTTACTCAAATTGAGCACGACTGTGTTTGTATTTAAGAACAGGTAAACCACACGAGCGACAGCGGCCGTTGGCGACCGGATGGGGCATGTCCAGCGATGCGACAAAGTTTGGAATCCTTCAACTTTATGCAAATGAAGAGCGACTTTTGGGAGCGACAGCCAATAGGAAAGAAGACGGTAGAGCTCATGTGATTGTTCTCCTCTCAGCGCCGTAGATAAACAAACGCAATGGAAGAAAGTAGGCTGTTTCTCATTCATTTTTGTTTGTATGTACGGATTTAATATAGATTTAGATTATATTTAGTCTTTTGCCTCCAAAATGTTTGTACTTAGCGGCAAGAAACCTGATTCGCTGTCAAGGCAACCAGTATTGAGAACGCCCACTAGCAACCACAAAAGTCGCTGCTAGTGTGAACGGGCTTAAGGGACGGGTTAGTCTCCAAAGCAGAAGCCCGCTTCTTTGGACCCTGGAAATCAGACAAAAAATTCTTACGTATATAAATATATACATATGCATAGATAAACAGGTCAATATACTGTATAGATGTATATATGAAGAGTTTGGTTCCAAAACGCGATAAACGCCATTTTGTGATCGTTCTCCTCTCAGCGCCGTAGATAAACAAACTTTTTGTACAAACTGTTTGTACTTAGTGGCAAGAAACCTGATTCGCTGTCAAGGCAACCAGTATTGAGAACGCCCACTAGCAACCACAAAAGTCGCTGCTAGTGTGAACGGGCTTAAGGGACGGGTTAGTCTCCAAAGCAGAAGCCCGCTTCTTTGGACCCTGGAAATCAGACAAAAAATTCTTACGTATATAAATATATACATATGCATAGATAAACAGGTCAATATACTGTATAGATGTATATATGAAGAGTTTGGTTCCAAAACGCGATAAACGCCATTTTTGAAAAAATTGAGTTAACGCCAAAATCAGTATTGTATCTGGTCGGTATTGAAAAGTCAGTTTTTAATTTTACGCAAAATGCGATATCCGCCGAGTTATTCTGTCGTGTTTTCTCCTTTTTTTTCCAAACCACGACAAACGCCAGTCTCCCTTTTCTGCAGAATGTGATATATCCGCTCAACCAATCACAGCGCACCATTCCACGCACTCTAGACAGTAATGGCGGCGCTTTGAATACACCCGGCACCCTAGTTTTCCTCATCTATTTTGTACTTTGTGATCAACAAACAAACAAAAAAATTAAGGCTGCACGATAAATCACATGTGATT
>NW_015537967.1:182672-186773 GCF_001515605.1 Sinocyclocheilus anshuiensis
TCGCATTCGATTATGAACGCGATATTGCGTAGCTTGTCAGTGTAAGTGTTTTTATTTATGCTATTAATGTTTTTGTTAATACAGCGTATAGCACTAGTCAACTAAATGAATGTAACATGGCAAAGATGAATGCACTTTTGGAAGTTGAATGCAAGGGAAATGTCATTTTAGAATAGACTGATTGAATGTATTTTTAGTCCAGTGCCGGTATATAAGATTAGTACTGACCAAGTTCAGAGGCTGTCAAATGTGGATCAACTTACTATGTTGTGTATTTTCAACAGTTTCAATATGAAAAATAACTTTTATATTGATTCAATGGATTTATTGCATTTTGGAAAAAAAAAAAAAAAACGTGTCATGGATTTTTGCATTTTGGGGAAAAAATTATAAAATTGTATAATAAATCTTTGAAAATCAAAATCTGGATTTGAATTTTTAATGTTATTATAACCTAAAGATGATATGTGAAAATTTGAAACAGAAAATAGTGGTTTTTATCTTGCCACTTTCTTGGTAAAGAAAACACATTTTTACTCAAATTAATCAAAATGGATTTATAGCGTTTTGGAACCAAACTCTTCATATATATACTGAAATACATTAGCAGAATACAAAAGTAGCTGTGCTACTCAACACATTTTTACTGATCCAAAAATCTGATCCAATCAGGGAAAAAACAATATTGTCATAAACAGTTAATGATTTCAATGATTTACTGCACTGCCCATTAAGACATAATGATCATACAGATAGCAAAGATATGATTTATGCAGTGTAAAAAAAGTACTGAAAAGTGTTTTGCATACTGTTTGACATCCATATAGTTGAACATATGGCAACTTGAACAGTTGCGCATTAAAACTTTAAGTTCAAAAATAATACTTTAAATAAACAATTCATTTTCAAAAAACAGTATGCACTAAAAGAGCAAGTGCAAATGAAACAGCACATGAAAGAGCAACTTCGTAATCTTGTTCAAATGCTTACTCCACTGCCAAAAGGCCACATTGCCTCGTTTTGGATACAAATAAAATGTGGGGTCATGCATAGACTATCTTGACTCTTTGCATTTAAATCTAGATTTTTTCACACTGGCCCTTGAAAACCTTTACATGAACGTATGTTCAAAAAGAGTGCGGGGTGCATTTTACACTGAGGATTTTGCTGTGTATTTTCTACAATGTTCCTAAAATGTTTTATTTTGGTTACATTTTTAATTTTAGATGTGGTTTCTAAAATGCTTTTAAAACGTTGTACTGAAACATTACCTAACTGCAACCAAAATACAATGCTTGCTGGGTTGTCGACTTGGGAACAGTCCAATCTGTGAACCGTTCACTACAATTTTGTGAATCTATCCCTGTTGAAAAAAACAGCATATGCTGGTTAGGTATGTTTTGACGCTGGGATGCTGGTTTAAGCTGGTCCTTTGCTGGTTTATGCTCTTTCTGTGGAAATAGGTTTATTAGTTATTATTTTTTCTCTGTTTTTCTGTCGACATGTCACCATTTCTGGTCATTAAAATTAAATTTAAAGTAGCCCTGAACCAATCTACGGTTATACTGTAATGTTAGTTTATATAGAGGTAATATAGATGTCAAAGAAAATGTATAAAAATTATTTGTTTTTGTGTTGGAAACGCCATTTTGCCCATTTTCCAAACTAGCCCTTGAATTTTATTTTGATTTTGTAACATTTTGAATAAATACATTTATAAAAGCCCAACATACTGTTAATTTAATATATGTTTGGGTCAGGATGCCCCCTTTAATTTATGTAATGTATTATTTATATATGTTATTATCAGTATATAATGATTCTTATTATTATTGTTAGTATTATTACATCCTTATTTGATTTTTATGTTGTTTGTCTAAAGAAGTAGTAAGTCTTCAGAACCAACTGTAACTTTTAAATTCAATAAAAAAAAATATTTTGGTTTGACTCACTGATGTCATCTGTCATCAAGAACAACTAAAAACCAACTGCAAATAAAGTAATTAAAGGGGACCTATTATGCAAAATTCACTTTTGCATGGGGTTTGGACATAAATGTGTGTTGGCAGTGTGTGTACACAACCACTCTAAAGTGATAAAAAATCCACCCTACACATAGCCGTAGTTCACTGACAAGTTACGCAAAAAAAAAAACGCTTTTTTTATTTTGTATTTTATTGCGCGATTCTGAAATCGTTCGCGATAATGACAGCTGTTTGTGTAGCTTCTCAGTGAACTATGGCTCTGTGAAGTAAATGCTGCTCCATCTGAAAGCATGTGAAAATACCACATTTAATAACATATTTTTACTCCAAACTCACTTCATAACGTCAGTCGAGTGTTTGAAATAAATCCTTCTGTGAGATGATGTGGCTTCTTACACAGAATAAGGCAGGCAACATATTTCATAGTATTTAAGCAGTGATAAAGGCATTGCATTATAAATATTATTATTATTATTTTCATTAAAATAAAGTATAAGAACTCTGATAAACCGTATATTGCCGTAGTCGTGTTTATTAGTCGCGCTGAATCGATGAAAGCAGTTGAATCTTCTGTTTATTCAGCTGCATGATAGGGATTTCCTGGGTTTCTTCTGCGAGGCGTATTTGGAATTTCAGCGCGAGAGCGCCCTCTGGCCTTCGGATGGAGATTTACTGCTGATCACAGAACCGTGCTTCACTGAAAGATACGCATGACAATCGCAGCTTCTGTCGAATCGCGATCTCGATTCCATTTCGATTTATCGTGCAGCCCTAGGCCCCGCCCACGAAAGTTGACAGACTGCTGTTTTAACGTAGAACCGCCCTGAGCGAGTTGCATTGCTGCACTGACGAGAATGTCTCCCAAGTGTTTTAGGTGTTCTGTAGCTGGATGTATGAATCCACATAGCTCTCTCCATTTACTCCCGAAATCTGAGCCGCTGAAGACAAGGTGGATTAATTTTGTTTTAGAAGAAAATGCGCCCTCAGTTCTACCGAAATTCGTTTATGTCTGCGCGAATCATTTTACATCGGACTGCTTTGTGAATGAGGGTCAGTATAAAGCAGGTTTTGCACAAAAGTTGCTCCTGAAGGATGGAGCAGTGCCAACTGTAGTGCTAACTCAATATTAACCCTGTAGTTTGTAAACATGGACTGATGAAATTATGTTTCTCATGTAAATTTAAATAGAGAAAGTGCTTTCCAGTTTTGTCTGTATTTGCATCAGACAGTCTGTGGGCTCAAAGTAGTCTTACCATACAGATACCAGTTGTCTTTCCACAGATGCCAGTTCGTTGAGTTCATTTTCAGAAATATTTCATTGTTATTGTAATGACTTAAAAAAAATACAGTAATAATAGTTTTCATATGTCATGTATGTTTGAATTTTCATTAATCATTAACAAACACTGTCATAATTTAATAAAAGTCAGTGGTATACAGCTTTAGTTTGGACATTGCTGACTTTCATTGTATAGGCAAAAACAGTTAAAAAACATTCTTCAGAATCTTTTGTGTTCTGCATAAGAAATAAAGCCATATAGGTTTGAATTGTTATGAGGGTGAGTTAATGAGGACAGAATTTAAATTTTTCCTGTTTTCACTGATGCTGCCTTCACGTGCTACCAGAATGATCGTAAATGGGAATGTGGGAGTTAAAAATGTGAATTTGTCAAGCTCATAATCATATGTGGGACTTATAAAGTTTGTGATAGCACGCGATGGCACCATGAAACCAGCTATGTTGTTATTTTTATCGCGCTGTGCTCCGTCTGTGTAATTCATAAATGCTCATTTATTATGCACAGTACAATCAGATGACTGACTCTTAAATCGAGTATGTGTTCTGTAAAGATAGCAGGCTTGTACTAATAGTGGAATGTTTATTTGCAAAGGCCAGCACATCAGAACAGAGCAGCCAATCAAGGGATATTGCTTGCCAGACAGACGCAAAACCGCTGACCAAGTCTGTTACTACTCGGTTATCAATGAAGACGCTTCATGCTCACTACAGGAGTACAGGTATGTTTATGTATTACATGCAGAGATTGAAATTAACTTTTTCACTCACCAGCCAATTTGGCTACTAAATTTTTAAGTTACCGGCCATTCATAACTT
>NW_015537967.1:186887-188819 GCF_001515605.1 Sinocyclocheilus anshuiensis
TTTTATGGGCATTCTTACCTTTATAAAGCCATTTTTTCTAAAGGTGTACATCATCTTTTGAGTCAAATTCTTACACTTAATCAGTCAATTATAATAATAATACATTTAGGCCATTACTAAAATTAAATCAGTATCAATAAAATTAATCTTTGCAGAAGTTGAATATGAAGTGGCATTTAGATGCATTTACACATGTTAAAGGGGTCATATGATGCTGCTAAAAAGAACATTATTTTGTGTATTTGGTGTAATGAAATGTTATTAATAGACTGAATCATGCAGTGAAAGAACCACTCTAAAAGCGCACGCGCACTAAAGCCTGTGTTGGTCTACTCTAACCAGACTTCATCTCGTTGTGTATGCATGCCTCTGTAGGTGTGTTTTGTTTAGCTTTTGCAATATACTCGATAATGTCATGATGTCTCACGAGTTCAGTATTTGCGCTAAACCTGCGAAGATTTGGCTTACATGAACTTCCCCAATAAATGAATGAGTGAACATAATTTACGAAAAGTAAACCGCCAAATTGGCTAGTGATTTGACAGGGTTACCCGCCACAGCTGATTTTTACCCGCATTTGGCGGGTTGGCGGGTGTTAATTTCAAACCCTGATTACATGATACTGCTTATACAGAGGACCTATAACTAGTCTTGTTACACAATCAGTGTCACATAACACTAAGACACAACTACTTTGTACATTACAGGTGTCCAGACGACAGAGAATTTTTTGGACATTGACAGTTCGTTTTCACCAGCAGCTGGTGTAATATTTATGTCCTCTACACCTATAAAAAGGCCAGCAGAGAGGCCTCGTGTGGAACTGGAGGAAGAGGATGACAAAGAAACCCTAATGGACACATCATCCATAGTAGTAGTAACGAAGTGGAAGGAAGCTACCATATGGAAAAAGAAGGATTACAGAGGAGCGTTGCCCTGTTGGAAGCTCGTGGTGTTACTCTTGAGTGTATTGTAACTGAATAACTCCTCCGAGAACGTAACATCAACCAGTTCTATGATGTGTGGAGCATCAAAAAAAGGTTTTATTCCTTATAAACCATACAAATTCAATAACATCGTTTTTATAAGTAGGTATAATATGAAATTTAAGAAATTGTGACGGTTTCTATGTACACCTGGCCAGCCATAACACGAATATTTAGTACTGGCAAACTCTGAACATCACTGTATTTACTCTCAGTGGTAAAATGCTTGTCTATATTTTCATTTACAGGGATTGCGAGGCAACTTGGAAACATTTGCAATTTGAAAGACTGTGAAAAATTACGGAAATGGCTGAGAAGCATTAAAAACCACATTTACTGGACTGCAGCATCTTCAACCACTGGACCAGAAAGAGTGGCTAAATGGAGCTCGATTCTGAACCATGTCAGGGACATACACACACATGAGGATCCAAACTTTCCTGCTTGTCTACATCCTCAAAAGAGAAGCAGAGACAGAAACAAGTGGCTTGTTGCCGGTATGATACTGTGAAAAAGAATACTTTCTTGCAACACTCCATTTACAAAAATAAGGGACTGTCAGTAGAAGTATAAATAACCTAGAATTAAAATTATTATTTGTAAGTAATCCAGTTTTTTTTATCCTTTTTCATAGGAACTCAGGCATTCTTCAAACTGGAGAAAGTCGTGACAAACAAGCGGATTTTGAAGGACGCCACCAAACTGAGTCCGCATCACCAGACTTCATCTTTGGAGTCGTTTCATAGCGTCATTCTACGTTTTGCCCCAAAAAATGTGGTGTTCCCATTTCTTGGAATGTTGTGCAGGTGAAGTAATTGCTGTTAAAATAACTTAACATCAATATAGGCTTTTCAGTTTTCCTGAATTGTGTCTGTGCTAGTGATGCGCGGATGAGCTAAAACGTCACCCGAATCCGCAGCTTCAAATAAATTATCCACCCGCCAAC
>NW_015537967.1:188834-212424 GCF_001515605.1 Sinocyclocheilus anshuiensis
GCAGCACCCGCGGATATAACCGCCATCCGCGCATCACTAGTCTGTGCACTTGCAGACTATACCTGGCTGCATTTCATTAAAATGAAAATGCTGGCCGTGCACAAGCAACATAATCAACAGGACATCCACTATTCAGAGTGAACTTTCCAAAGGCCAGGAAAGGACAATGCACGGTCAAACAAGTGAAGACACCACCAACATTCAGTAAGTAACTTTTTTTTTTATTACTTTAAATTAAAATAGAAATTAACAGTGTTATTGCGCGTTTTCTTGTAAGTTAGGGTACAACAGTTTACTATTTACAAATAAATGTTGTATTATTGCACAGGGTACTCGGATGACCTGCAGGACCTAATATTTGAGCATGTTTCTGTGGACCCTGCTCCATACATGGATGAGGTACTGAAGATACCCATACCACCAGACCTGTGTGCGGAGTATGAGCGGCCAGACAAGGAGGAGGTCATCTCCACCATGATGTCCAGATTTAATCAACAGCTGGTCTGGAACCAACATATCTGCCTACACAGGCTGGAATCACGACACGTACCCGACGGCCAAGGAAACCCCAGCACCAGCTCACAAAGGAGCGATATGCCAGAAACCTGTAACGACTAAAACACAGGCACATGGTCAATGGACACATAAGCATTTATTTTTCATCAGTGTCTTTGTTTTGCATACAAGCACAGTCTATGATTCATCTTGTACTTTCTTATATTTCTATACAGACTGTTAAATATTCATTTGTTCACAAGCACAATCTAAGGGTGCTTTCACACTTGGTTCGATTGCTTGGTCCGAACCCGCTTCAGTACATAACGGCACTTACGTCTGCCTTACGAATGTAATGCAAATGGTCTAAAGTACTCTGAAGGTGAACAGAAATTAGATATACAGCTCTCTGCTTACAGCGCATCAGTCACGCTCGTCAAGAAAGTGAGTGAAACACACATTTTTATCAAATAATACGTCATTAATAGCGGTTCACTTCCGGGATTTGGTACGATTGCGTTCACATCAGCAGCGAACCGTACCGGAGTTCACATCCAAACGAACTGAACTCTGACGTCAATCGAACCCGGGTGCGCACAAGTGCTAGTGTGAAGGCACCCTAAGACTCCTGAAGTTCTTTCTTTCTTTTGTATACAAAATGTCAAATATTCACTAGTTTGTTTACAGTTTATTTATTGTTTTTGCAGAATCTGCAATGTTCATTTGATTACAAGCACAAAGTAAGATTCCTCCACTAATTTTTTATACAAATTGTGAAAATAATCACTTTTGTATTTGCAGAGTATATTGTTATGACATTAATAAATATAACGTTTGTTCTGCCATACAAGTTGTCAATTTCATGGTTGCAATTACGAATATAATTATGTTTTTACTTTTGTTCAGTCAGTATGTGGAGGTTGATTGTAAATGTAAATATAGTATTATCGGCCTTGCATTACAATTTTCAAACTTGAATAAAAAAAATAAAAACAACATTAAATTTTCAAACAGTATTCAGTGACACTTACTGTACAATTCCACGTAGCCGTAAGGTTCCATAGTCGGCTCGATAAATGTTGTATGCGTTCTGAAGAGAATACACGTTTAAACAAACAGGCTCCAGTCCAGGATGCTCAGTCATACAACTGGGAGTCTGTTCAAGCTGTTGCATCCGTCTTTTCACCTTTATTGGAATAAAATTCGTAACAGCAAGATGACAGCGGGATCAATTATAACCGTAAGTTAACTAAACTATACCTGTTCTACTTCCATGCAGCATATGTTCTCTGGCTCTGTAGGTATCTTACAACAGTTCTCACACGAACACCTACAGCGAGTTATTGATTATCATGACGGAACATGTTAAACGATTACTTAAAGTCATCTCCATATGAACTACATAAAAACGTCAACTAACCATTCAGAAACTTCCTGTTGCATTCTATGTGTTGTCACTTCTTCTACAGTCTCTCTTTCACGGTCCGATTCCGGTTCATACATATACGGCTGAACACCACTACTTGCAGTTTCCGACATTTTCATAGCGTGAGAGTGTCCTGTTTTGTTATTGCTGTCATGCAGGAGCACAAGCTCTAGAAGCTCCGCCCTAGTCTGAAAAGGGGGCGGGAGCACCAGCTCATTTGCATTTAAAGGGACAAACACAAAAACAGCTCGTTCTGGCTCATACCCTAAACGTGGCAATTTGAACAAGCTATAAAACAATTATCTGTATGGTATTTTGAGCTAAAACTTCACATACACACTCTGGGCACATCAGAAACTTTTTTTTTTATCTTGTAAAACGGGGCATAATAGGTCACCTGTTTTGTTCCTCCGATATTTTCCTCTTTTTTTATCTTCCAGTTCTCTCTATCTATAGTCGATCTGCTAATATCTGTCTGTGCACTCACACCCCTTACTGTTGACACATCAGAGACTTATTTTACATCTTGTAAAAGGGGGCATAATAGGTCCCCTTTAAAGTGTAATCTAATAAATGTAATGTACAGGTCATTCAGTACCTAAACAAATGCATATGAAGTGTCTGTATGCTTAGTGTTCTTTTATTCATTTGTAGTGCTATTATTTTTTTATTTATTTTTGGATAATCAGGCCATTCAGGGCAATTAACTATGACTCTGACTGACTCCCTTCCAAGTGCATTGACTACTGAACTAGGGAGGTGACTGAGATGCACCCAGAGATTTAATTTGGATATATTTTTCTTTCTGCTAATTTTTTTCTCATTTTAATCATGACAGATTGTCCAAACACAGAAAAACTCCTGGTGAAGCAACTGAGACCCGTGTGACACACTATTATAATGATGGCGTTTATTAAAGAGGAGCGTGAAGACTTCAGGATTGAAGAAGTTTTCAGTCTGAAACAAGAAGATACTGAAGAACAAATAGGTTGGTTTTCAATATCAAAGCTGAACTCACTACTCATTTGATACTAATGCTACCTTCAAGTGCAGCTGAGATGTTACTTCCATTTGTTATGTCATGCATTACAGTGTTTCCCACAGACTTACACTCTATTTGTGGTGGCATATATATGCAAATTCATTCTCTGCCAGCAGGAGGCGCTTGTAGAGCGGGAGAGATCGAGGTTTCCCCGGTAATGGCTGTAATCAAATAAGTGCTGCGCTCACAAACGCTGCTTTATCAGACATTACATACAAGATGAAATGAAAATGACATCCAAAATATAAAAATATATATAAAATATAAAAACACCCGCACCGGGTTTCGATTTTGAAACGTGCAGTGCTCATTTTTATTTAACGAAATTTATACCGTATTGACCCAAATATAAGACGATGTTTTTTTCTTGGAAATACATCTGAAAAAACGCGGTCGTCTTATATTCAGGGTCTAGACTTTGACATGTCAATAATACACCCACAACAATAGGTGGCGCCAAATACGCATAAAACGAGTGTGCCATGAAATACGTAATGTAATGCGTGTTGTAAAGATCGCGAGTAAAAACAAAAGAAAAAGAAAACCTTACAGCTGCATGAGTCGTGACTGTCACATTAGCCTGATGGGACCAAACTCCCTTTGTGATTTTAAAACGTAAGACAGTACCTAGATTTGAAGACGACAGTAAGATTTAACTTCTACTGTTAAAGGGGTCATATGATGCGATTTCAAGTTTTCCTTTCTCTTTAGAGTGTTACAAGCTGATTGTGCATAGATAAGATCCCTGAAGTTGCAAAGACTGAAGTCTCAAAACCAAAGAGATATTCTTTATCAAAGTTAAGACTCTGCCACGCCCCCCTAAAACGGCTCGTTCTAACACGCCCCCACATATCTACCTCACTATGTGGAAATATTAGCATAATGCCGCCCAAATGTTCACGCAAAGAAAGAAGGCTATTAGATGGATATCCTAAATGTCCTAATTCAATTTTTTTTTTTTTTATGGTATATCAAAAAGTGTATATTTTTTAAATGTGATTGTTGATACATTTTACCAGTTTTTACCATACTTTCAAAACAAAAATTAAAATAGGAAAAATATGCAATATGAAAATAATTGAAGACAAAATGTGTTTTACTGAGAAAAAACAAGATTTGGTTTTCAAAAAGCCTTTTTCCAAAAGGTACATCTGGAAAAAGGGGGGTCGTCTTATAATCAGGGTCGTCTTATATTCAGGCCAATACTGTCATTTAAATAATGCATATGGGTAGTTGACAAATAGGCAGTAATAAATTTTTTTTTGGTAAAATACATTTTTTGAAAAAGAAATTCATATATTTATGTAGTCTGAAGTCTGATCTTTGAGAAAATGGAAAGGGTCACTAAACTTCGTCAATTCTTTCACTGCTTTTTTAAACATTTTTACTGAACTGTACCATAAATTTGTCCTATGGTGTGACATAGCAAAACTTAAGAAAAAAACAATAATCATAGACTGTAAAAAACATGGACATAGTGTTCTTGACGCCACTCGTAGGTTTCTGAAGAGCATTTTTGAAGCCTTAAGTGGGCGGAACTGACCGCCGCCATCTTGGCAGCACATCACCGCGCGTCACTCCTGGATAATCGAAAATGGGCAGAAAAGTGGGATGTGGGTGAAGCTGAGGTGCTAAAACCATGCCCACCTCACTCGACAGCAGTGCTGCCGTGCAAAGACAAAAAAAAAAACATAACTTTGTTTTTGGGCGAAAATTAGTTATTGATAATTTTGGGACATTCATGACCTCCTTTATCATGTGTATAAGTGTCTTGGAGAAAATCCCAGGAGAAACCAAGGCAGAACACAGTATAACATCAGTTACCGCTCTTTGACTTAGTTTGGAACGCTCAAATTAAATTACGGTGCTCTGCATTTGTTTAGCCGCTCGTCAATATTACTGTGCCAGCCTGGAGTTATACCGTATTCTGTCTTTGTTTTACTGTCCATTAAAGTCTGCCGCATTTAAATTATGGTGTGACTTGTGTACTTTTCACTCTGATACCCTACACTAGCGCGTTAAGGTCTTTTGCCTTTGTAGGGCAGTATGGGCTAATAATAAGCCAACTGGCGCTCGATACTTGTGTTTGATGAAACGCCTCTTTATTTACAAGTGGTAGTTGGATATGCAGGTGCATCTCAATAAATTAGAATGTCGTGGAAAAGTTCATTTATTTCAGTAATTCAACTCAAATTGTGAAACTCGTGTATTAAATAAATTCAATGCACACAGACTGAAGTAGTTTAAGTCTTTGGTTCTTTTAATTGTGATGATTTTGGCTCATACTCTCCAAGACGAATTGTTGAATAAGGTTGAGTTAGGATCCTTGCTGTCTATGGGAGGGTCAGAGAGCTCTCAGATTGCATCAAAAATATCTTAATTTGTGTTCCGAAGATGAACGAAGGTTTTACATGTTTGGAATAGAGGCTGACATTTTTTCGGGAAACAAAATCACTATTAATCACGTGGTTGGGACGGGACAGGAAAAAATATCAGTGGGAGTGGGCAGGACCGGGAATCGTAATAACACTATGATACCAAACTTTATACACAAATATACCTTTTATATAAATAAACTATAAACTGTATATTTTATTTTTGAACTCTATTCTAGTTGCCCTGTCTCTTTATGCTCTCCTCCTGTTTGCTTTGGTGTGGCTGGTTAAGTGAATGACGTACGCAGTCCGTGATGGACAGATCGTTAACGGCTGGTCAGTGTGGTAATACAGTACATCGGGCAGGACATCCAAACACCCACCTATCATTCATCGACCTCAAATATGGCTTTTCATCTGAAAGATGTATGTCGGCTGGTCAGTGTGGTAATACAGTACATCGGGCAGGACATCCAAACACCCACCTATCATTCATCGACCTCAAATATGGCTTTTTCATCTGAAAGATGTAACGTTATGTAGTAACAACTTTACATGGCCGCTCAATCTAATGTTAACCTACAGAAATGTGCGCTATTTTGGTCATACAGATAAAAGTAATACATCTTTCGAATCTGTAAAGACTCTACGTTTATTTGTGTGCACTCAGAATAACAACGAAACGTAGCGCTTCTGTAAAATAATTAAAGCAAACAGCATGCGCTTTCTGTCGTCTCGGTCATGTGAACTTGAGCGAGAAACTTCGAAATTCCGTGTATGAAAAATAAATCTATAGAGAGTGAAATGTCTACTTTCAAATTAAAATCCAACAGAAAACGTGTGTTAGCATGGATGACTTACATGGAATTGAACAGTGTGCATTGCACACACATTCATTCTTTAAATTGGCTTTCAGTTCAATAAAATAACAAAACTACATTTTTGTTTTTTATTCAAGTAAAGTGGGCATGCTGTGATCTGTACTGTATTTTTTTTTACTGTAACTGACAGATTCCGGCCAAAAAAACACTACACGGGAGTGGGAGGGAATGGGAGTCATTCTTCCGGGATTGGGACGGGACGGATGACAGAATTTTCATTTTTGTGTGATTACTGTTTAAAAATAAACAACAGACAGGAAAAACTAAGAAAAACATTAAAACAACTGGAGAGCTCCACACCTAGGCAGCCATCCGCAGTGCCATCTTAAATCAAGATTTTCATACAAAATCAGTAATCAAAAACTGATACTGATACTGGTGTTGGAATTGGCATCGATATCAGTTGGCATCACGTTCTTCTGGGTTTGAGGAGTGATGTATCAATGGTACATCAATGATACCAAGACTTTCATCCGTGACTGCATCCAGATGCTCAGTCAACGACCAAAATCAAAAACGTCACCAGGCCACACCTGCTCTATACAATTTTATAAGTATAATAATATTATAATACTTAAAATACTCAATGTTCTGTACAGAAGGATTCAGCTAGATATTATATTATTATTATTCTTATGTTATAATATTATTATAAGTATTATAAGCACACCATCAAACCTCAAGACTTTGATACTCAGTATCATTCCAACACCTACACAAAGCCTATTATAAGCAGCTTCTTCTATTAAGCCTCTTTGTTGATTACGACCCTTGGATTCTTTACTACCCTGAGCCTGCCCTCCAGGGTGTTTATCACTCAAAGACGCCTTAAAATTAGCACAAGAACCCGGGGAATGATTTTCATGACATCTCCAACACAGCAAACTTGGGTTTCTTTGCTCCGAAGGTATAAGAGCTTTTCTATCTACTTCTTTTACTTTTCTGACCTGCAAACTCTGGTCAAATGCAGTGCTCTTGGTCAACTGAAGCTGATTATATTTCCTCTGATGATCATAATCCCTTTCTATTTGAATCCCTAGCCTAACTAGTTCCTCGACAGTGTACACAACCTCGAATTTGACTAGCGTCCCATGTGTTGTTGAAAACAGCTTCATCAGCAGGTGACAGCTCTCTCAGGAGGTATCTGCACGCATCTTGCAACTCAACATTCGCGTTCACTTCCTGATGAGCATGTTCATCATGCACTGTCAACTTTGGAAAAACGACTGCATGAAAAGGCACCAACTTTCCATAGTCAGCCCTGTGAGGATCACTGACTGGAACCTTTTAACTGAAACCCCAGCGACCCCCAGCACCTTAGGGTCCAGCAAAACGGGGAGTCTTTGTGCGATGGAAGGACGGGGATCGCATTCCAATGAAGCCATGAGAGAAGGCAATGCAACCTGAGAAGGTTCAGCACATGAAGTCGAGGCCGTTTTGAGCATTTTGACCGCCGTGGAAAACTAGTCGCTGTTCACAATGACTGGGGGTGTCCGCATCGGATGGCACAGCACCGCTCACAGCGGGAGAATGGGCATGGCTTTCCTTCAGTTGGGGCATCTGGGTTTGTTCATCATCACTGCTGCTGAGAAATCGAAATCTCTTCCTTTTTTTGGTCTTATGGGGGAGAACACCAGAGAGCTGGTTGCTAGATGAGTCCAATGTTAGATTGATTACCACATCATCATGGAGCCATTGACCAAGATCATCCCTCATTGGCATGCGTAGTGGAAAACAAAGGGACGTGTTTACTGAGGGACCTAGGGGTGCTGGCAAAGGCAACAAGTGGCGAGAGTCAAAATGCATTATAGGCCCAGGAGAACTGTTGTGGTCCAATTGCTACTCAATGAAGTCACCTCCAGGACCAGAGGGCCCTGACACTACCATCGGCTCATCTGCAAACGGCTGTTCATTCGTCTCGGACACTGCCTCTTGGGGTTCAGGAAGAATCGCTGACTGATAGGAGTGTGCCGAGATCCGATGTGTCTCACAAGATGCGACTGGTCTCGCGAGAACTTGACGATATCCTCGCGCTATTGGCATGATGTATTCAACAACCTCTCCTCTTCTGTGTCATTCTCATACGTTGTTTACGTCCAGCGCTTCCAGGTTCTACGTCAGAACGCCGGCTCATTATTGGACGGCTCCTGCATCAGCATCACACGCATGCGTCGCGCTGCTCACATGTGCAGCTTTGGCCAATAATGAGCTGGCGTTCGGACGTAGAACATGGAAGCCTTCACTGCTTACGTTAACCGTGTAAGGATAATGACAGGGAAGAGAAGAGATTGCTGAATAAAGTTATTATTTTTGTTTTGTTTTTGCGCACAAAAAGTATTCTCATCAGTTCATAAAATTATTGTAGAACCACTGTAGTCCCGTCGACTGTTTTAACGATGTCTTTAGTACCTTTATGGATCGTGAAAGTTTGGGTGGCGTTGCTGTCAATGGAGGCCTCTCTGAGCCATCGGATTTGATCAAAAATATCTTAATTTGTGTTCTGAAGATGAACGAAGGTCTTAGGGGTGTGGAACGACATGAGTAATTAATGACAATTTTCATTTTTGGGTGAACTAACCCTTTAAGAGAGCACTACTTTGATTATAGTTACACTAATTATGGTTATTGATTGCAATTAAAGGGATATTTGTGTTGTTTATTATTTATTTATTTTTATTTCTACTATTTATCATTTTTTTGTGCAATTACTTGCCTGTCAGTTTGTGGCAAAATATTTTGCAGTGTTTACATGTTGTTTATTACTGCATATAATTCATTAAAATATAAGTTTAATTTCATAAAGTTGATTTCAAAATGCACCTACATTTTTTGCATTTTGTGTTTTTCAGTTGAATAAGACTATTTTTCCCTGTATATTTCATAATTGAGGATTTCTTTTAAAAAGTCTAAAAATCTTGTCTAGTCTCGTTCTCGTGAACCCAGTCTCGTGTCTCGTCTCGTGGGAGAAGTGTCTCGTCCCACCCCTACTAGTCTCGCGTAGTCAGACCTTCAGACTGACGGCTGAAGGTCTGGAATCCATGGCAGCTTTCATTGGCCAAGGCCCGCACATGAGGCCGTTTGACCGACATGTCAAACAACCAATCACAGTTCGTTTCGTTCATCGTCATGTTTCGGGGCGTGGAAATGTCGCCACAATAACAGACCAGTGTGTAAAACTCTCGGACGTATTTTAAAGATTCTGTGCCGCGAACTAAATATTTCACATACTTTTGAAAATCCAGCGTTTAGTTGATCATGATAAGCGCTCGTCGTCACAGTTGTAAACACGATGGCTTTCTTCTTTCGTGAGGGGGTTTGGCTTCACGGCATCTTTGTTTCCAAGAGGAACGTTATAGAATGCAACACGCACGTCTCCCGGAAATCCTGTATAATCCAACCAATCCGACGACGACTTCGAAACTCCTGAAGTGTTTCCACTTTTGTGTGCCATATGCATCAGACGTTTAGCCAGCGTTCCGTGGGCGTGACGTCTGAGGCTGAGACTACACCCCTACTGACTGATCCTTTTCCGTATCCTGCCGCAGTTGTTTTTTTTAACCCGTCTGGAACTTCTGAGTGAGAGAACCCTTTCTGCAAATACGTGGCTTATTAATCTGCCTAAAAATGGCCCAGTGCAGTTTAGCCAGCGTTCCGTGGGCGTGACGTCTGAGGCTGAGACTACACCCCTACTGACTGATCCTTTTCCGTATCCTGCCGCAGTTGTTTTTTTTAACCCGTCTGGAACTTCTGAGTGAGAGAACCCTTTCTGCAAATACGTGGCTTATTAATCTGCCTAAAAATGGCCCAGTGCATTTTCCGTCTGACATCAAAGTCCTCCTTTATGTAATTTTCTGCATCATAAAATGCCTCTGCAGTTGATTGGCCGTGGCACATGTGTCTACAAATGGCGACTTCATCAGACTCTGTGGCAGACCGTCCCACATATGTGCTGATAGAAGTCCTAATAATCGAGAAGTTCGGATTCCCCAGCAAATGGAAGCGCTTCCACGTTGCTTGAAACGCCTCTAGGAGATGGATGTAAGGGCCTCCATTCGAATAAAAAAAAAAAACAAGGGACTCGAGGAACCCTTGAGCTTTGTGCGCAGATGTATGGGACGTGAAAATAAATGGTACTCCTCCCTCGCAAGCACGATCTGGGCACTGCCAAACACGGCCGATGTTTTATGCTCCTCCACTCTAATGAGGTGTTCCGACGCCGTACCCTTCTGGGCAGTGGACACAGACTCGACGGTCAAATTCTCAAAGATGCCTGTGTAATGACCGAAAAAAAAAAGCTCAAAAAGCCCATCATCAGACCGAAGAATGTATGCAGGTTGGAGTGGGTGGGGTTCACCTCCAGTTCTTCTAGTTTGGCAGGTATGCACTTTTGTGCCTTTCTTAAATACGTACCCAAGTCCCTGGTATCTACAATTAGCTCAGATTTTCGTGTGCGGATCTTCTGCCGGTGAGGTTTTAACATCTTTGAAAAGCCTTTCATCATAATCTCCAGCCTGAATATGCCACTATTTATTGTTTTTCTAGATGCCGTAACCTCTGGGAGTTCTGCTGCCTTGAGGAACTTCAGGAACGCTATGACATTTCCAATACATGTGCACCTTGTTGTGACCGCGTAGTTCTCTAGACTCTTACCCCCACTCTTTCAATCGGTCATACTTCCACAGGAACTTGAAGTCCATTTTAGGAACTGTGGGGTCATTCATGAACACAAGCCAAGACCGGACGTGGGTCACTTTCATCTTACAGTTCTCGATTTGACATCTCTTCGAACCTGAGCACGTTATCACGCCAGATTTTGAGCACTTTCTCGTATAGGGGGTAAGAGCTTTTGTCCTTGGGAGCCCGAATTTCTTCCTCTCCTCCCTAGGCACACGCTCAACTTTTCGGCCCTCATCATTGGATGAGTCCTTAAGCAACACTTTTAAAGTTGCTAAATAATTTTAGTGATATTATTAGTAGTATTACGTATGTTCTACTGAGCAACAGGAATATACTGAATTTCAGGTACAATAATGTCTTCAAGGTAAACTGAACTTTTATTTTGATGAGTTGACGTGAATACCTTGAATTTTCTGTGTGTATATATGACGATAGTTTCTCTTTTAAAAGAAATGGTCAAATGCTTGTGAAGTGACTCAGAGCAGTTCTAGAGATTAAGTGTTCATGTCCTCATATATTGAGACGGCAGCAGATGCTGAAATCACCGCAAGCATCAAGCGTGTTTCAGGATGTGTGTAGTAAAAGAAACTGCACATCTGTCCCTATTATTAACACAGAGACACGCAGAACATGCACAATTCATATTTAAAAATTATTTTTGTTGCTTAATATATACAGATACTAGTCCATATCGTGATTTGATTTAAGTGTAATGACCTATTTTTGATTAATTAATCTAAACTTTGACAAATTCCGTGACGTTCCATCTCATACAGTAAATTCCATTTATATGACCGGATTCCCCAAATCCGTCCAAGTTTTATGCATCGTGGAAATCATAGGGCCCTAGTTTCATTTTCAGCCGGGTCTGCACCACTAACGCCTGTCTTGTCCGTCTTCATCTTTTTTGTGATTTTAGCACCAGTTTGTTCTCCTGCCCATCATTCACTGCAGTAGTTTCAAGGGCGCAATTTTATTTTATTTTTTTATATACTCAAGTAAAAGTAAAATTACAGAATTACACCAGTTTGTTCTCCTGCCCATCATTTCACTGCAGTAGTTTCAAGGGCGCAATTTTTTTAAAAATTTTTTTATATACTCAAGTAAAAGTAAAATTACAGAATTACACAAAAAATGCACGTAAATGTAATTAGTTGCTTTCCACCTCTAGATATAAATGAGTCTGTGCTGTCAAACAACTAATCGCGATTAATCGCATCCAAAATGAAAGTTTTTGTTTACATAATATATGTGTGTACTCTGTATATTTATTATGTATATATAAATACACACACATACAGTATATATTTTGAAAATATAAACGTCTTCATATGTATACATTTTATATTCATATCATTTAAAAGTATAATTATAAATATATTTAATTATATTTAATATATATAATTATATTATTTTAATATATAAAATTAATTATAAATATATTTAATATATAAACATAACATATTTTTATTAAATATATACAAGCATGTGTGCCTATTTAAATATACATAATAAATACACACAGTACACATATATTATTTAAACAAAAACTTTTGGATGCGATTAATCACGATTAATCATTTGACAGCACTAATATATATTTATTTATTTATAATGTGAGTTAAAAATGGCTCACTATTTGGCAGATATTGCGTTAAAGTATCCCCTTTTATTCATACAGTGTTATAAAAAATGCTTTATTGACTGATTACATTTACATTACACATAGCAAGTTTTTTTCTTATTATAAAATAAAAATAAAAACAGATAGAATAGAAAAAGAATAGAGCAAGTTAGTGTTAGAGGCCTTTTTTGTTTTTTGTTAATTCTATAATAAATAAAAAGAAAACAAATAGATAAAATACAAAAAGAATAAAGAAGCTAGTGTTAGATTGTTTTTAAGAAAACAAGCAGTTAGTTAATGAATAGAGTGCAAGTCAAAAAGGGGCATGTTTTTTTTTACAAATAGAATTAGAATAGAGAGTGCTAGAGTTAGAGGATCAAATAAAGATGGAAGAGATGTGTTTTTAGCCGATTCCTGGAGATGCTGCTCGGATTGAGTTGGGCAGGTCATTCCACCAGGAGGGAACGTAATGAACGTTAATGTAAAAGTCCGTGAAAGTGATTTTGTGCCTCTTTGGGATGGCACAATAATACGCCATTCACTTGCAGAACGGTAGCTTCAAGAGGGCACATAAATCTGAAGTAATGAATTTAGGTAAAGAGGTGCAGAGCCAGTGGTGGTTTTGTAGGCAAACATTAATGCCTTGAATTTTATGCGAGCAGCTACTGGTAGCCAGTGCAAATTGATGAACAGAGGTGTGATGTCCTTAATGTAAAAGTCCGTGAAAGTGATTTTGTGCCTCTTTGGTATGGCACAATAATGTGCTGTTCACTTGCAGAACGCAAGCTTCTAGAGGGCACATAGGTCTGAAGTAATGAATGTAGGTAAAGGGATGCAGAGCCAGTGGTGGTTTTGTAGGCAAACATTAATGCTTTGAATTTTATGTGAGCAGTTATTGGTAGCCAGTGCAAATTGATAAACAGAGGTGTGATGTGCATTCTTTTCGGCTCATTAAAAATTAATCTTGCTGCCGCGTTCTGGATTAATTGTAAAGGTTTGATATAACTGGCTGGAAGACCTGCCAAGAGAGCATTGCAATAGTCCAGCCTGGACAGAACAAGAGCTTGAACAAGGAGTTGTGAAGCATGTTCTGAAAGAAAGGGCCTGATTTTTTTTGATGTTGAATAAAGCAAATCTGCAGGATCTGGGCAGTTTTAGAAATGTGGTCTGAGAAAGTCAGCTGATCATCAATCATAACTCCAAGGTTTCTGGCTGTTTTTGAAGGAGTTATGGATGATGTGACTAACTGGTTGGTGAAATTTAGAAGAGAAGTGGTCCAAGAACTGAGCCCTGAGGCACCCCACTAGTTAGATATTGCGACTTGGACACCTCACTTCTCCGAAATACCTTGAAGGACCTATCTGAGAGGTAAGACTCAAACCACTGGAGTGCGCTTCCTGAGGTGAAGGAGGGTTGACAGGAGGATCTGGTGGTTAACCGCGTCAAAAGCAGCAAACAGATCCAGCAAGATAAGTATTGAAGATTTGGAATCCGCTCTTGCCAGTCTTAGGGCTTCAACAACTGAGAGCAAGGCAGTTTCGGTTGAATGTCCACTTCTGAAACCAGACTGGTTGCTGTCAGGAGATTGTTCTGTGTGAGAAAGGCAGAGACTTGGTTGAACACAGCTCGTTCAAGTGTTTTTGCAATGAAAGGTAAGAAGGGAAACAGGTCTGTAGTTCTCTAAAAGAGTTGGGTTAAGAGTGGGTTTCTTAAGAAGTGGGGTTATACGAGCCTGTTTGCCTGTCTAAATTCTGAGGGAAAAACATCAATGTAAAGGGATGTGTTAATGATGTGAGTGAGCTTGATGGCTTGTAGGAGATGAGATGGAATAGGATAAAGCGGACAAGTAGTAGGATGATTAGAAAGGATGAGTTTGGAGAGTTCTGCCTCAGAGAGTGAAGAGAAGGATGTGAACGAGTGTATGTTTGCTGGTAAGATGTGCTTGACAGATTGTGGTGTGGAAAATTGTGCACTGATGGTTTTCATTTTATTAATGAAGAACATGGCAAAGTCGTCAGCTGTTAGAGTTGATGAAGGAGGGGGAGGAGGAGGACAAAGGAGGGAGGAAAATGTTATAAAGAGCATGCAAGAGTTGCGATAAATTGTTAATTTTGTTATGATGTCCTTCTAGCAGTGGCGACATTAGCAGAGGAAGGAAGAGAGGAGTGACTGATACACATTAAGGTCAGTAGGATTTTTTTATTTGACCATACCCTTTCAGCAGCCCTGAGCTTAGAATGATGTTTGCAGACAACATCAGATAGCCAAGGGGCAGAAGAGGTGGTACGAGCTGGCCTGGAAGACAAGGGGCAGACAGTGTCTAAACAAGATGTAATAGTGGAGCAGAAAGTATGAGTAGCACTGTTAACACCAAGAGATGATAACTGTTCAGGGGAAGGAAACAAAGATGAAACCATAGCAGATAGCCGGGAGGGTGAGAGAGAGCGTAGGTTACGTCAAAACGTGACATGTGAAGGGGTATGTGTTGTGTCAGGAACTATGTTGAGGTTAAGAGTGAGGAGGAAGTGATACGAGGTGTGCAGTGGAGTAACCAGCACATGATCAGTCGAGCAGTGTGGTGTGTAAATAAGGTCCAGTTGGTTGCCTGATTTGTGAGTAGCTGTAGTTAACACTCTCTTGAGATCAAAAGAGGCAAGCAGAGTGTGGAAGTCTTGGTTTATTCGAGGTTTAGCCTTGAATGCCACTTGTGGGTCGCAGAGTGGGACAAGGTGGGTCGCACAAAGTCACTTGGCTACAGCTAAATTTGTGTTTCAATGACACCACATTTATGTTCAGTTTTCAAATTGTAATGGCATTTGTATGTGTCTGTGTATTTTTTATTTTTTTTTACAAAATATATAAAATTTATTGTTTTGAAGTTACCAAGTTACTACTACACCACTGATGCAGTCACAATTCTAGTTGTACAATTTGCTAATGGTTTGTGTGTAACGTCACTTCTTTTGATAGACGTTAATATTATTTTATAATGAAATTATACATAAATAAGTGAAGCAACGCAAATGTGTTTGTCTGAGTACCTTTTATACGCATACTTAACTGCAGACCCTAAATGTTTGTACTGTACCACACAGTATATGTCATTTCAAAGTATTTGTTGGCGATTTATTTTCATTAGTGCTGTCAAACGATTAACCGCATCCAAAATAAAAGTTTTTGTTTACATAATATGTGTGTATACTGTGTATATTTATTATGTATAAATAAATACAAACATATGCATGTATATATTTAAGAAAAAATGTTTTTTTATATATTAAATGTATTTATATAAAATATAAGAATATGGATATAAGTGTATAATATTTTCAAAATATATTCTGTATGTGTGTGTATTTATATATACATAATAAATATACACAGTAAGTATACATATATAATGTAAACAAAAACTTTTATTTTGGATTAATCGTTTGACAGCACAAATTTTCATTATATATTATTATTTCTCTTGTCTATTTTATGGATTAGTTGATGCAGCCCTAACATCCAATAATACACTCCGATGTGTATCATCACAATAATAGTGAAATCTAATGAAAATGTCCCTCATCGAAAACATACAAGGAGAAAAGCAGAGGACCTAATACAGAGCCCTGTGGCACTCCATACTTTGTGAAAATAAAGAGATGTCTCATCAAACACAAATGGTAGCAGTCAGATAGATAGGACCTAAACCATGGTAATGCTTGTGTACAAATGCAAGCATACTCCTCAAGCTATAGAAGACAATGTTGTGGTCTATGTTGTCGAAAGCCCTAATGGCACTAGAAGAGACATAGCTGCGATGAGATACCAAATGCAGGTAATTGTTAACTTTTATAAGCATGGTTCCTGTGCTGTGATGGGGCTTAAAAACTCATTAAAATTCTTCACAAATACTGTTTTTCTGCAAAACTAAACACAACTGAGAGCAGGTTGTTTTTGTAATATTTTATGGCTCGTTTCCACCAAACGGTACGGTACAGTATAATACAGTACAGTACGATTCGGTACAGGTAACCCTGATCAGGCTTGCGTTTCCACTGCCAATAGTACCCTTACTTGGTAGGCGTGGTGTATGCTGGAAAGTAACGATCGACGATAGTAACACATACCTTAATACTAGGGCTGGGCAAGTTAACGCGTTATCGCGTTTATTTTTAACAGAAAAGAATACAATGAGCTCGTAATCATGACTTCATAAGTGGGAAATGAGAAGTTTCCGATAGCACATGAAGACAGCACAGAAGCGGTCTTGCTCAGCACTGTGGAGTGCATCGTTTTGTTAACTTTGTGGTTTATTGTTTTGAGTAGTGTGGGACGCGGAAACACACGGCCATCTCACAATATATTGCTTTACAGATCTATCGAGTCTCTACCCGCCCATCAAGTGTTGTCCCGCACCGCACTCTGTTGCGTTAGGTCCCGCGATAGTGCAGGTCTCTACTCGGAAGGTGCCTGTTATAATCTTATGATCGAGGCTCTGGACTCTGAGAATAACTTGTTTTTCTATAACAATCTAGAAATATTTTCTATAAAAACGTTAATGCCCTGGCAGTGGCAAATAGCTTTGGTTTTATATTTAATTTGATTACATTAATGTTATAAGTTGAGATTTACAATAAATATTTTAACTGCTACTATGTAAAAGGAATACTGCTGTAAAAAAGCACCTTATTTGTTTAAAGTGTTTGCAAACCAAATGTTATTGCACTTTTGTTCATATAGCAGTACCTTTAAATTAAAAAGTGCACAATACACTACTTTTGAATGCATTATTGAATTTTGTGCATAATGCCATTAATCGCAGACACTAGTGCGATTAATCGCAATAAAAACTAAATAAAAAATTTGATCGTTGCCCAGCACTACTTAATACTCAAGTGTTGTTGAGGCTCTTAGCAGGCTTAAAATTTCATGCAATTTGGCACATACATCAGAGTTGTTGGTATAACTCTGACATAGACATTGAGGATCCTAAATTGCAAACAGATAATAGAAATCTTGAATGGCTCATGGTGAGGGATTAAATTCATGACATAGCAGATATGAGACCCTTCCTGTTTTCCTTTTAAGTGCATTGTTTGATTAACATCAAATTCATATCACCACCAGCTGACAGAAAGAAGTGCAACACATACAACAGACTTTGAAATAATCCTCCTTTTACGGCAAAATTGATGGTTTTGATGCTTTAAATGTCTAAAACGTTTGTCTCTTTCTTTGTGAAATTAACCTAACGTTAACATGTAATTAATTGTCTTTTTTTTTTCCTTAGACTTGATGGCGCTGAAAGAGCAGAGTGAAGATCTGAATGAAAACGAAGAGAAAGATCTGATTGAGAAACATCATGATTTCATAACTGAAGGAAAATCTTTTAGTTGTTCACAGACTGAAAAGACTTACTCGCAAAAAAGCGCTCAAAATGCTGATACAAAAACTCATTTCGTTTGCCAACAGTGTGGAAAGAGTTTCAATAAAAAAAGAAACCTTAAAGACCACATGAGAATTCACACCGGAGAGAGGCCTTTCACCTGCCAACAGTGTGGAAAGAGCTTTGCACGGAAAAGCAGTCTCAAGATTCACTTGAGAACTCACACTGGAGAGAGGCCATTTGCATGTAGTCAGTGTGGAAAGAGTTTCACACATAAAGAAACCTTTTATACTCACATGAGTCTTCACACTGGAGGAAGCCCTTACACCTGCAAACTCTGTGGAATAGCCTTGAAACGAAAAGGAAATCTTAAGACTCACATGAGAATTCACACTGGAGAGAAGCCTTTTACATGTGATCAGTGTAAAAAATGTTTCACTCGTAAAGGAAGCCTTAATAAGCACATGAGGATTCATTTCAGAGAGAGCTGTTTTATATGTCATCTGTGTAAAATGGGTTTCAAAGACATGAAACGCCTTAAAAAGCACATAATAACTCACATCGGACAGAAGCCTTTTTTGTGTCATCGGTGTGGAAAGACTTTCACACATGAAGGAAACCTCAAGAGTCACATGAGAATTCACACTGGAGAGAAGCCTTTCACCTGCCAACAGTGTGGAGTAAGCTTCACTGAAAAAAGAAGCCTTACAGACCACATGAGAGTTCACACCGGAGAGAAGCCTTTTACCTGCCAACAGTGTGGAAAAAGTTTCACTCGGAAAGGAAGCCTTAAAGTCCACATGAGAATTCACAACAGAGAGAAGCCTTTCTCCTGCCCTCTGTGTGAAAAGAGTTTCAGACATAAAAGAACCCTTAATATCCACACGAGAGTTCACACTAGAGAAAGGCCTTTCCCATGTCTTCAGTGTGAAAAGAGATACACAAAAGAAATAGATCTGGAAAGACATATGCAGTCTCATTCTAGCAAGAAATTGCCAGAATGCTCCGAGTGTGGCAAGATGTTTTAAAAAAAAAAGGAGCAACTTCAGAAATCGTGTGCCTTCACTCTGGAGAAATTAGGATACCCTTGGGTCCTTGAAAAGCATGTAAAAGCAATAAATTCAGTTTCAACAGCTGTAAGTCCACAAAAAGTCTTAAATATCACAGTGGGGCGAAGAAGTTTTAAATGTTGGAGCACAAACAGATGAGAGGCTTAAAAGGCAGACCTGTCTTTGATTTCTGCTTTCAAATGTTGTCATTTTTTTTATTTATTCAAAACTAAATACCATTTTGTGGCTCTTTAATGTTAATGTGTCGTGACAGATCACTGTATTGCCTCAGTTCAAGCAGCGCGTGAAACGATTGTCTTTTCATATTTACTTAAAGCACAAAATAAACATGAATGAACATCAGAACGTATTTCATTTCAACTGTGGAAAGATGTCAATACACAACATTTTTCAAGTTTAAGTCCATCAAAGTTAAGCTACACTCCTGTCAGATTTGTTTGTCAGGCAAGATGGCGAATTCAGCGTTATGATTGGTCAGATAGCCTGTCAATCAAGCTCTTTGCTCCATAGTAGGGAATCCCCAACACAAGAAACACAAGTAATATGTCCATACTCTAACTGAACTGGTACATTAAATATAGCCTGTGAGAGTGTGTTTGTGTTGGATTAGTTTACAGATTCGTTTTAGAATTGTTCAGTAAAGTTCTGTTGGTATTTAAAGGCGTGTCCTGTGTTTTGTGCTTACAAGTTAATGTCTTAAACTGCTGATATTGTTATTGTGCTAATAGTATTTTCACTATACTTTGGATATTAATATCCATTTCAGAGTTGATGGTTGCGGCCTGTTCGATTGATTGCTGGACAAAACATTTGATCAGTCGTAAAACAGTGATCCTGTCAAAAATCCCTATAAATATAATTAATTCCCTTTAAGCTAAACACACCCCTCCTATTTCCTGATAAATAAGACAACAAAGATATGATGTCAATAGACCCAAAATTGATTTATTTTAGCAGATACCATTGCTTAAGCCTGTGTGTTGCTAATGAAGACCGACAAACTCTATTGTACAGCTCACTATGAGTGCTAAAATTACAATTGGTTATGAAAGCTAAGTGCACCATGATAAGAGTGTACAAGAAGCATAACGGTCATTCCACGAAATCGGTGCCTTTTCCACTTGGAAAAATTTAAAATAAAATAAGTTTAATCAACATTTTTTAAACATGTATGAAATGAAGACACCTTAAAATTACAAGAAATTGTATCGTGCCATCTCAGGCTATGTAATTTATTATTTTATGACTATTTTTCTACCTCATGTATTGGTATGATTGTCAACCCTGTTACCAACACAAGCATTACTAGATTCTATAGTATAAGTCAGATGGAGATGAACAGAGCTCAAGACCTCAGAAGAAAAGCATAATGAAAGCCATTAACGAACTAAGTGCTCAAGTTCAAGTCCTTGAAATAAACCAAACTAACTGAACACATATGTCACTATTCTTCAAATGTTGGATCATGCCCACACGTTTCAAAACATTGCACCACTACAAGAAGACTGTATGCATGTTCCAAATGAGTAGAGCAGGGCAACAGCCGAGGCAGTCGCTGTTTAATTTGTGGAGAAGAGGGACATAAAGCTTTTAGATGCTGAAATGTAAAGGAATGACTTACCAAACTATCGAAAGAGGGCAGCCAACCTTGATGAAGCAAGGTCAGTGGATAGCGATGCCCAGGATGTGAGTGTGAATGGTGCAGCCTGTCTTCACACACCTAGAGACGCGAATTCAGGACAAAAGAAAGTGGCAGAATTAGTTGGAAGCAACTTGACATGGGTGCACAAGAACCAAATCTCTGAATGTGCAGGCTGTCAATGGGGAAATCCTGCCTTTTGATGGTTGGGTTAAAGCGACTGTGAACTTACCTGGCAACAGAAATCCTGACTTGGCGAGTTCCATTTTTGGTGGGTAGCATTGCCCTTGAACGACCTCTGCTTGGAGTTAATGTGATTGAACAGTTGATTAAGGGACAGACAAATGGAAAAATAGACCTGTCTACTATTATGACATTGCTTAGTGGGGCAATGGAAATAGAAAACGCCAAGCAAGAGCAATTGTGAGTTTCATACAGACCCAAAAAGCCATCTAATCTACTGTACAAAACTGTCAGAGTAGGAATACAGGATATTCTCATTCTGGCAGGACAACTGGCACAAGTTAAATGTAAAGTACCAGAAGATTTTGATCTGTCAGACTCATTTCTTCTGTTTGAATTCAATCAAGAGACCTCTAAGTTGGATCAGCTTGATTTGGGTAATGGCCTGTTGGAAGTCTGCAGGACAAAAAGGTCAATCATACAAATTCCAGTAGGAAATTACACCAGATATGATATCACCTTGCCTCGACAAACGGCACTTGGAAGCATACAGCCAACTGTAAGAATTGTAGAGATGGACCAAATAGTTGAACCAGCCAGTGTTGAAGTCAGTAGTGCTGATGTAGCTGAGCCCTATGCAGCCGAGTAAAATTGACCAATAATTTTAGCCCCAATCCAGGGACACATACAATTAATGCCTTTCTACGCCACCTTGGGAATCTCACCCAAAGATTTTACCCATGAGACTTTGCACAAGTTCCCAACCCAGTGGCAAGCAAGATATGGAGACACAGATATCACTCAAAAAATACAAAATCCTTTATTAGGACAATATAAAAACAATATAAAACAGGGTTTCCACGGGGTCTTTAAAAGTCTTAAATTGTACAAGAAAGTCTTAATTATGATTTCAAGAGGTCTTAAATTTGAGAACGGAAAGACCAGAATTGTGATATGGCTGAATGTGACGATTAATCTTGAAAAGGCTATGATTTCATTGAATAAACACGAGCGCTTGCACGTTCAAAGGCCGGTGCTGCGCTGCTTTGTGTTCTGCTGTTACTGGTAGAAATATAACTGTTTCACCGAACGCTCCACCTGCTGGCAGAGAATGAATTTCAATAAAACTGTTGTTTTGATCAGAGTTCAGACAAATGCAAATGTCGACCCATGTTTTTACCCTGCAAACACGCAGATCTTTAAATGTGAACAGGTGGATCGATAAGAAGACAATGCATTATAAAAATCTAAACATAGGGGTGTGCGATATGTATGGTCTGCGATAATATCGTAATTGTTGTTTTAACGATGTGCGATTTGATATTATGAGTATATCGCGAAAAGCAAACACAAAACACACCTACAGAGTGTGCGCATACATTAGATGATGAAGTCTAGCAGGTTAGACTAGTGCGCGTGCGCATTTAGAGTGCGATCTTTCACGGCATGAATCAGTCTATTAAAATGCATTTAGAATGATCATATTTAAGATATGGGGCAGAAAATTTATATATTTATATCATTTCATATAGTTAATATCACACGAAGAGTGCCGTTTTTTTCTCCAAAAGTCAGCATGATTACAAATGTGATCTTGTTTATTGAACTGTTGTATAAAATCAATAAGTTAATTTTAAGAGACTTACGTTTTAGACACCATGTTTCCTGTTTTTGCTCTATTTCTCCAACAAAAATAATTTCAAACACAGCCGCAGCACCATTTTGCGTCTCTGAGCAACATGACGGTGTTTCGTTCCTGAATGAATCAACCGTTTAAATGATTCGATTCAATCGCAATGACTCACTTATTAACAGTGACTTGCTGCCACCTACTGGCGGTTTTAATTTCACATTTAAGGAATAGAAAAACAAACACCCACTTACCCAATTACAGCTGCGGGAACCTGGATATATCTGAATATTTAGTCTCAGCCTATATACACAACAGCTGCCACCTTCACGCACTACATTCACGGCCGATAAGTAAACAAAATACATCAAATGTGTACTAGAGGTCTACACGGGTCCAAAAATTCGTACCCGAACCCGAAGAGACCCGTAAATGTGCTACACTGAACCGACCCGGACCCGTCTATTATTTTGAAAGTTGGACACGGGGATGTGCAGAACCGAGAAATGTCAAAAATGTACTACCCGGAACCGACGCGGACCGTCAATTATTTGAAAGATGGACCCGAACCAGGCCGGGAAGACACAGACCCGACTGGACCCGATCGGCACATATTCCACAGCAAATTGCTATTAACAAGTAGATAAACAAGTTGCAAAAATTCAACTTTTTGTCTTACCTAATGTAAGAAGCCTTCTCCCTTGTACCTGACTGTGATGCACACAATCCTCCTTGCCAAGAAAGTTCCATCCGTGTTATTCCTCTCTTGCCAATTGAAATGCGTAATCCACTCATTATTCCAGTTTCAAAAGTCCACTTGCTGTCACGGTGACGGATGACAAATGGACTTTGCAGTTTTGCATTTTTTGTATCTCGAGTCAACTTGCATAATAATTTAGACTGTTTGACCATTTGGATTATAATAACGATTGCTCGTCCAGTGCCTGGCTGCTGACGTTAGCTTTACTTATTTGCTATAATCTCTGTGCTCTCTGAGCCGAGTCTGAGCAAAAATTGTAGATATAACAACAAGACAGTTCATTCATAATATTATTTAAATAATAATTAATAATAACTCATCACTCATGAAGGTATCCATTATCACCGTGCGTGTGCATTAACTCCGCCCACCCTGCCTGCTTCTGATGACGTCGTGTTTTTTGTTTTTTTT
>NW_015537967.1:212742-214288 GCF_001515605.1 Sinocyclocheilus anshuiensis
ACCTTATTTAAAATTACCGACTCACACTTTTCTCATTCTAATTTTACAAGTTTAAAGTTACAAAACAACACACGCACAGCGCTGACTGACTCTGATAATGGCCGGGTGTTCTCCGAGTCCGATCGACTCGGGTATTACACACAATGTTAAACAGACCCGGGACCCGAAGTAATAGATTGGGGTCCTCGGGTCTCGGGTCCTCCGTGTAGACCTCTAATGTGTACCTTGGGAAAGACAGATTCTCATTCCGCAGCAGAGCAGAACAGCCACAACAACAGATGGGTTGGAGAACTCTTAGATTTCAGATTTAATATCAAGTATCGACCTGGGAAGGTGAATGTTGACACCGACACTCTCTCCAGATTCCCACTAAATATAGATCAGTATATCACAGAGTGCACAGAAGAACTGTCCAGTGAAACAGTCAAGGCAACCTGGGAAAGAAGTAGAGCCGCTGAGCAACAAGACGTAGCCTGGCTTGCAGTTCTCAACCTGTCACAGAAAGATTTACCTGAATGTGGTTTCCATGGAGGAGGAGATAAATCCTGATGAATTGAGGGAAACACAAAAAAAGATTCAGATATTGCTAGGGTTGGGAATCGAAAATCGATTCCAGAATCGGATACTTAAGGTCAGGAATCAGATACTTGTCAAACTAAAATTTCGATTCCGCCTATCGATTCCTATGCACTTTTTTTGCTTCATCTGTGAGGACCGGACCTAGCGATCTGCCAGGACCTTGTTCGCTAATCTAAGCGCTTCAAAGTTTGGCTACATTTGTGATCACAAGCCAAAAAAGCTAAGTATAATATCTGTGATAGCTAAACATGTTGCAAGAGAGGTGTCACCACCAACATGACAAAGCACTTTAATTGAATAGATCGTTAAAGATCACGAACACGATTCAAACACCAACGTGATTCTATTCCTAAATTACAATGATTCGTCCGTTTCATTCCTCAACCTTTGACGTGTGCGATCAATGTTGTGATGACGTGGTTCGTCCGTGCAGCGTACGATCACACCAGTGTGATTTGAACATTTAAATTTGCGTTCGCGCTGCCATTGACCTAAAGAGAGCAGCTATCTGTCATGAATGAAACAGCTTCACAGAAATAATGATACTGTGTGGCTGAAAAGACTGTTACAAACATTAAATTCACAGAAGTACTGGGATAAAAGTTTATAGTTCAGATATAAACTCTGATGTGTATGATAGCGATTAAAATGGAGTAAATCACCTTTTGAAAGTAATTTGATGCTTCAAATGAAGATTTATCGGTTACATTGTTAAGCCAGTAGGTGGCGAAAAGGGGCTGTTAAAATGTATTTGTCTTTGAATCATACAAGAGATTCGTTCAAGAACGCTGATTCATCCAGTAATGAAACAAGTACATCTTGAGTGAGTCATTTAATCATTAACTCATAAATTACATGTGATTTTGTGACGTTGTCTAATGTTTTTTCTTCAGAATCATGAGAGAACCACAACGTCCATTGGGGAAAAAAAGAAAAAAAAAAACTCAATTTATCCAGAATCATGCAG
>NW_015537967.1:214547-218812 GCF_001515605.1 Sinocyclocheilus anshuiensis
TCCCATCCTGTCTCTCTCTTCCTTCCATGCTCCAGGTGGCCCCTTTTATCTGGTCTCTCCACACCAATTACTGAAACGAGACACAGGTGATTATCATTTGCGCTTGACCTTGACCTACTTGCTCGTCTCCTGCCTCTCTCTCCCGGTGCAGACCTCTCTGAACCACGCCCCCCTCGCCACACATTCATTCATAAATTACATGTGATTTTGTTTAGTTGTCTAATGTTTTTTCTTCAGAATCATAAGAAAACCACAACTTCCATTGGGAAAAAAACTAAATTTATCCAGAATCATGCAGTTCTATTTTGCACACAAAAAGCTCTTTAAGGAGTCCAGTTTTTATATAGCCTGTTGATTTTTGTTCATGGTATTCAGCTCCAATAAATGGTTTGCAAAAAAGAGACACAGAATAAATGTTTGATATCATTATTAAATCACATTGGAATCGAAAAGAATCGGAATCGATAAGCAGGATCGGAATCGGAATTGATCAAATTCAAACGATACCCAAACCTAGATATTGCAGATTATCAAACTGAAGGAATCTAATGCTGTACTTACTAGTGATACAAGAAGAGCTAGAGGAGCTGTCAAAAAAGCTTATGCATGAATGGATAAAGCTGCACTTGGAAGGAGGACTTCTATTCCGTAAAACCGAGCAAAGACGTCAATTCATTCTGCATGAGTATGAGTATAAACAAACTGTTCTCAAGCAACTACATAACAACATGGGCCATGTTGGCGTAGAAAGAGTTCTTAGCTTTGCCAGAGACAGGTTCTATTGGCCGTTCATGAAAAGAGACATTGAAACGTTACACGACAATATACATGTATAAAACAGAAAAGCCAGTCGTACACGCAAGAGCTCCAATGGGCAGCATAATGACCAGTTCACCCTTTGAGCTTGTATATATTGATTACTTGCACCTGGAGCGCAGCAGAGGAGGGTATGAGTACATTCTTGTAATTGTCGATCATTTTACAAGGTTTGCTCAAGCTTATGCAACCAAAAATAAGTCAGAAAAGACAGCAGCTGAATTTTTTTTAAATGACTTTATTCCTCGATTTGAATTTCCAGCCAAACTGCACCACGACCAAGGACGAGAATTCGAAAACAAACTCTTTAAGACTTTGCAGCAGCTTTCTGGAGTGAGCCGTTCGAGAACTTCTCTGTATCATCCACAGACCAGCCCTGTTGAAAGGTTCAATAGAACATTACTACAGATGCTGAGAACACTTGAAGAAAAGGAAAAAGAACGATGGAGGGAAGACCTAACGCAAATTGTTCATGTTTACAATTGTACACAACATTAATCGACAGGTTTTAATTAAACTTTGACTTGCTCTATGGGCAACATCCACATCTGCCGATCGATCTCTTGTTCAAGCTAGCACCTAGTGAGGGAAATAAGGATCCAAGAGGATATGCATGGCGTGAATGATGGAGGCATACCGGATTGATTCTTCAGCCTGGTGACCGCGTACTTGTGCAAAATCTGGGAGAGAAGGGAGGCCCTGGGAAACTGAGGTAATACTGGGAAAAGACCATCTATATAGTGAAAGAACAAATAGTCCAGTGTATAGAGTGGTAGCTGAACAGACAATCAAGAGCATTACATCGGAATCTTCTACATCAAGTGAATGACACACCTGCTGAGGTATCTTGAAAAGACAAAGAAGAATGATGGCAAGACAAACACATACAAATCAGTAACACAGATACAGATGATTAGGAGTTCTCATGTCAGCACAATACACTTTACCCTAATACATCCTGATCTAGTAGACCTTACACTATCTTCACACCACCGCCTACATTTGCCTGTTGGGTATCTCCAATGACTGTTGGGTACTAAAAGAGGGAATGAAGGAGATATTATTGTGAAAAATGCTGGCATGAGCCATGTTTTCTTTATTGGGGAGTGTGTGATACACCCATGTGTAGTCACAATGGTGATGTCTGTTTTGTTATTATTTTCTTTATTATTTATTCTTATGATGAAACAGAAAAAAAGGAAGACAATTCTTTATACTGAGTCTTTTTGTTTATTCAGCTCTGTTAAAGTGCCCCTATTATGGGTTAGGAAAGTTCATGTTTTTGTTTTGGGAGTCCACAACAACAGGTTAACATGCATGCAAGGTCAAAAAACATTTTCATTGTCTTATAATATGCATTTATTTTTTACCTTATTTGCTAAACGACTCCCAAACGATTCGTTCAACGATTCATTTTTCCAAACCCCTTCTTTGCGTGACGCTAATCTGCGGTGATTGGTCCGATGACCCAGTCTGTTGTGATTGGTCTACTGCGTGCAGCACATGTGAGAAACGGAACGCCCATCAACAATACTGGATTACGGTTTATCAAGTGTTGAAGATTTTATAGTTTATGAACAGGCAACATGGCTTCAATTTTGCCTTATCAATTCGAGCCCGAGTCCGACGAGGAAGCGTCTAGAGTTGTCGAACCAGAAAGTCAAGCGCAAACATGACTGGATCAGGCCGTTTCTCAATGGTAAGTGTCAGTATTTATGGCAGTTTGACATATGCGCGTGATAGTCGAATTAATTTACGAATTTATTTAACACTAATATACAGTATATTATTATAGCAACTTGTTCTGGATAGTTTTGACGCACATTTTTTCATCTTAGGTTACAAGAAGAATTACATCAAGTGAATGACACACCTGCTGAGGTATCTTGAAAAGACAAAGAAGAATGATGGCAAGACAAACACATACAAATCAGTAACACAGATACAGATGATTAGGAGTTCTCATGTCAGCACAATACACTTTACCCTAATACATCCTGATCTAGTAGACCTTACACTATCTTCACACCACCGCCTACATTTGCCTGTTGGGTATCTCCAATGACTGTTGGGTACTAAAAGAGGGAATGAAGGAGATATTATTGTGAAAAATGCTGGCATGAGCCATGTTTTCTTTATTGGGGAGTGTGTGATACACCCATGTGTAGTCACAATGGTGATGTCTGTTTTGTTATTATTTTCTTTATTATTTATTCTTATGATGAAACAGAAAAAAAGGAAGACAATTCTTTATACTGAGTCTTTTTGTTTATTCAGCTCTGTTAAAGTGCCCCTATTATGGGTTAGGAAAGTTCATGTTTTTGTTTTGGGAGTCCACAACAACAGGTTAACATGCATGCAAGGTCAAAAAACATTTTCATTGTCTTATAATATGCATTTATTTTTTACCTTATTTGCTAAACGACTCCCAAACGATTCGTTCAACGATTCATTTTTCCAAACCCCTTCTTTGCGTGACGCTAATCTTATAGTTTATGAACAGGCAACATGGCTTCAATTTTGCCTTATCAATTCGAGCCCGAGTCCGACGAGGAAGCGTCTAGAGTTGTCGAACCAGAAAGTCAAGCGCAAACATGACTGGATCAGGCCGTTTCTCAATGGTAAGTGTCAGTATTTATGGCAGTTTGACATATGCGCGTGATAGTCGAATTAATTTACGAATTTATTTAACACTAATATACAGTATATTATTATAGCAACTTGTTCTGGATAGTTTTGACGCACATTTTTTCATCTTAGGTTACAAGAAGAATTAGCCAGATTCCAGTCCCACCTACATGCATGGTACACCATCCAGGCTTTGAACCAAATTGTCTAAATCCGTATACTCTGCAGAACATCTACAACATCTATAGAAGCGACTACGGCCGTATAAGAGGCAGAACATCAGAGGAGTAAGTATAGTCTGATAAACCATCCCAATAATCAAATTAAGATCACAATAATTTTTTTAATGGCATAACTAGAACACGTAAATGATGAAATATGAATAAGATATGTTACTCAAATAGTCTTTATTTACAAACTCTGTACACGTTTTATTTGGTCACATAGACAAAGGTTTGTCTTTAATTTTTAGGCAGTTCCGCCATCTTGCATACTGCAGCTTTGTCAGCTGGTGCTGGGGTTACTTATGTCGGAGTGTCCGTGTTGTCATTCTGTCCTGCGTTGTCACGCGGATACGCCGGGAGTTTCCAGATCCGGCTGGTCATTATGTTGGACATTATGTTAATCTGGAAACATGATGGGCAATCGCTTCCTCCTTTGACAGTCTGTCATACTCTGCACAAAGGGGCGTGGGAATGGGGATTGCCTTCATTTCATCCACAAATGGAGAGGGGTCCATAACTTCCTCAAAGATGAGCTTCAGTAGCTCGTCAACATAATCTGTAAGAAAAAAAGGGACATTACCAATTACTTGTTATATA
>NW_015537967.1:218901-223886 GCF_001515605.1 Sinocyclocheilus anshuiensis
TTTATATATATATATATATATATATATATATATATATACTGTATATTCTCAGAGAGAGTAGACCAAGCATTTTGCACACCTTTGATGAATGGTACATGGCAATAGCCTTATCTGTTAGTTGAAGTTCAAGGAATACCCATAGCTAAATGAGATTAAGAAAACATGGAGTCATAATCAAATTTTACATATGTCTTTCATATTGTCTATCATATTCACATATATGTCTATCATATTGTAATGATTGCTTTGTGTGCTATATGTGTTGGCAAGACAATTGATGAGCTTACCAGACAGAAAAACAACAGAGAAGTTGGCTGCTGGGGAAAAAAAATAATTCTTTATCACCTTTACGTGTGTGGTGCCTCGTCATCATCAGGGAAGGAAATTGTTGCAAAACGGAAATCCCTTGTAAACAATTTACATGATATCCATAAGCACAATGGGAAATTCCCAAGATGCCTGCATCCATCTCTTGTTGGTGACCAAGCAAGGCAGTGGCTTACACCAAATAATGAAAACCTTTGACATTTAGTGCAGTTTACTTGTTATTTTGGAGTAATGTTTATACTAGTGTTTTATCAATATATTTTATATGTTCTTTTCCATGTTAAGATGCATGTAAAAAGCTCACTCAGGTCATCTTGGCACCCAAGTTTCTGAAAGGCTTGGAGAACGTAAATAGTGACTTTGGATCCTCAGGACTGGATAAAAATACTCTTTGGCATTCTGCAGATACTGGTCTTTGCACAGTTCATCGAAGTGTGTCTTCATGCGTCTTGTGCGCTTATGAGTAAATGAAGACCTAATGCTCCATAATAGCCTTCAAGGCTTACAAACTCCCTTCTTAAGCCCTATTTGGATGAGATTAGTTTTACATGGAGAGGTGGGGTAAAGTAATTATTACCAGAGCTTCTCAGTGATTTTAGTCCCATCCAAATGTGCCATCTCAGTAATCATTATGGACAATGTCAGCAAAGATTACGACAATTTTTACCTTCTGTAAAAAGGTCCATAAAAATTACCTCAGATAATGCTAATCCTGTACAAATAGACCAGCTATATGTGACCATATGTGCATAAATATTCTGTCATTTCCTGTTTAAAAGTAGTTTTCCATGATTTTTCAAGTATGGTTGCACTTGCCGCTCCATCTGAAAGCACGTGATGGAGATTTACTATGAATCACAGAACCGGCTTTACTGACGAGATGCGCATGACAATCACATGCAATTTATCGTGCAGCCCTAAGTTTGTTTGTTGATCACAAAGTACAAAATAGATGAGGAAAACTAGGATGCCGGGTGTATTCAAAGCACCGCCATTACTATCTAGAGTGCGTGGAATGGTGCGCTGTGATTGGTTGTTACTGTTTACAGTGCATGGAATGGTGCGCTGTGATTGGTTGAGCGGATATATCACATTCTGCAGAAAAGGGAGACTGGCGTTTGTCGCGGTTTGGAAAAAAAGGGAGAAAACATGACAGAATAATGCATTATTATTGTATATATTATATATATAATGCAATATCGCATTTTGCGTAAAATTAAAAATTGACTTTTCAATACCGACCAGATACAATACTGATTTTGGTGGAATTTTTTTTGTTTTTAAATGGCGTTTATCACGTTTTGGAACTTCTTGTTTGTAGGATATGTAGGATAGCACAGTCAGCACATCCCATTAAAAAATAAGGAAACGAAAATGAGGAGGAAGCTACCGCTGAGCCGCAACCCAAAAGAAAAAAATCTTTAGCAAGTTTATTAAAAAGAAAAGCAGGCGCTGCATCAGCTACACTAACTATTCCAGAAAAGGTGGATGTGGAGATCACTACCTATGCTCAGGAGTCCCCCGATAATGCAGAGCAGAATCCTCTCATCTGGTGGAAAGAGAATCAAAATAGGTTCACCCTGTTGGCAAATGCAGACAAAAATACCTTTGCACATGTGCAACAAGCTGCGCATTTGAGAGGGTGTTCAGCACAATGGGGAATATAATCACCCCGACAAGTTCCCTTCTTAAACCAGAGATGGTGAACATGCTGGTTTTCCTGGCAAGGAACATGTAGGCTATGCAAGGACCGTCACCAACAGCCAATTTAGTGTTGGTGCATCAAGAGCACTCATTCATGGTTTGTATAACAGATTTGTTCTGTACTCCTGCATTGTCTTTACCTTGATCGCAATCCTCATTCATCAAAACTTTACAAGCGAGAAGCTGGTTTGCTTTATCCAGCTGTGAAAATGCAATTTGCTTACCGTAGAGCGGTGGGATGTTTTGACGTTCCGTTCGGTCTGTATTTCACACCATTACTCCTCCCACTTCTGGTAGTTTTACTGAGATTTCTTATCCCATCTGAATTGGCCATTAATATTACAGATGTCCTGTGGTAAAATGTACATTACTCCATCTCTGTCTAATGCAATCCCCAGTAGTTTGCTGCCTAGCATGATTTTTATCTTGGAGGACACGTGAGGCAACGTTTACAGTCTCCAAACTTTTTGCCCTGCATTACTGTCATGAGGACAAATTCAAACAGCTCCATTGCTTTTTTCAAGTAATGCATAGTTCTGCATGCTTATTGTGGTTCTTAAAGGTCCCATGACATGCTGCTTTTTGGATGCTTTTATATAGGCCTAAGTGGTCCCTAGTACTGTATCTGAAGTCTCTTTCCCGAAATTCAGCCTTGGTGCAGAATTTCAGCCACTACGAGCCAGTCCCACAATGAGCTTTCCTTAGGACGTGCCATTTCTGTGTCTGTAGCTTTAAATGCTAATGAGGAGGAGAGAGGCGGGGCAACTGCCATGCTTCGCTCGTTTGCAAGCCATGATGTCTCTCGAGGAAAAAAAAATATTGCGCTCGCCTCGCACGGTAGTAGCTCATTTTCTCATGGGCGGGCCAAATTCTCTGGGCGGGCAAAGCAGAGAAAGGGGAGGTAACCTTTCCTCATATGACGACATAAAGGGAAGATTCCAGATTGGGCCATCTGAGCTTTCATTTTCTCAAAGGAGAAGCAGGATACCAGAGTGGTTTTACTGAGCACTTGTAAAACATCCACGTTGCGAAATCGCAAAGATACATTTCTGGATGCCCAACAGAACACTTCTTTATGCTCCCAATGAAAAAGAAGCTTTTGTACAGTGTCATAATATTCACACACCTCTGTCACATTCTAGCAGGTGTCGTTAAGAACAAGATTTAAGTTGTGGGACGCACAGTAGATGGAAATTGTTCTGGGTTCCCTTTAAATGTGAATGTGTTTCTGAACGCCAGAATATGCTCCACTCATTGCACTTGCACTGTCATATCCCTGAGCTTGGCACCTGTGTATAGATATACTTTCAGTCTCTAAAAGCATTACTATTTCATTTTCTAGCCCCAAAGCACTGTGTTTATGTACTGCAAGGAAACCCAAAAAGCTCTCATTAATCTCACCAATCTCAGTTGGTGTCCCATTGTGATACTTAACAATGGCAACATATCTGAACACTTGGCTCAGCTGATCTATTCTGTAGATATCTTGTATTGTTTCCATTATAAGAGTGAAAGTCAGCATCTATTACTTAATTTACAATTTGGTGTGTAATTTTTTAAGTGAGCATAGTTATGAGTTCGTTTCGAATGCAAGCACTCAAAAAAATTATCCTGCTTTTCTTTCAAGCAGTCTTGACTCAGAGGTGGAGTTTGGACCTTCCCACAAGGTACGCCTATGGCCCTATGATTTCCGCGATGTGGAAAACACGGATGGAATTGCCATTTTTTTTTTCATAAGGCTATAAATAAACGTTTTTATGCATTCAAATAATTAGACATATTAAAACACAGAATTTGGTAACAATAAACAAGGTGAAAAAAAACAGAACATTTCATAAGACCCTAAACATGTCATTTTTGTTAAACGTTTTAATAGATTTGATGTTGAATTGTATACGTTTCATTATTTAATTAGACGTGATTGTTTTGATTAATACAATTTTATTTAACCATTTAAAAAGGAGTCCAGAAAAATTAAAATGAAAAAAAAAAAAAAACTGAATCCCAAAAAATTTAAATTTGGAATAAAAATAATAATAATGGAAATTTGGGGGAAAATAAAACATATTTCATAGGGCTCTAGCATAGTTATTTATTTATTGTGGTAATTTGAAGGTTGTGTCAAAAAGTTGTTGTTTTAGTCTAGTAGACAAATAGCTGTATTCTGTACGTTTTTACTCGTGTACGATAATTTTCTTCCAAATACGATAATTTTGAGCTTCTGGTACGATACTTGGACATTTCCAATCTGGCAACACTGCCTGCCAGTCATTTATACTAACAGTCCAAAAGAGATTATGACACACAGACAGGGGCGTAGCGTCTTGTATGCAGGGTATGCAGGTGCATATGGGCCCGGGTGTATTGTGGGCCCGCCGAGCCGAGGGGGAACCTTTAATTGAAACGAGGGAATGAATAGAGCCCTGCACGGGCCCGGCCCTTCCGACAGCTTATCAGAATATTCGTCTGTCCCGAGCCTGTGTCTTTTCTCTCTCTCTCTCTTTCTTCCCCTTTACACATCTGCTGTTGCAGCAAATAGGCTAGTCCAGTTTTGGTTTTTAATGGCAAATTGGTTATATTTCTTTTCATTTCTTTATTAAGTTAATTTAGAAATATGTTTGGAACATTTTAGGTTTGTTAAATTAAAGTTATTGTTTTTTTCTCAAATCAACATGACTTGCCTAAAATAAAATCTATAGACATAAAACACTTCATGCAATTCACAATATTAATTTAAAAATTTTAGCTAGATAAATGTGTGCTGTTAGACACATACAGTCGTTTGTGCGGAGAGTGGAAGCTGAAGCGCGCTTTGCAGGACATGGAGGTGCCAGCGCCATCACTTGCATTTTTTTCTTAAGAGTGGATACTTAACATACGCCGTCATTTTTGCTCATAAAGGTAAGAGTAATACATCATTCGGAATTGTAAAGGGTCTACTTTTATTTGTGTGC
>NW_015537967.1:224110-224354 GCF_001515605.1 Sinocyclocheilus anshuiensis
GTAAGTACGTTTTCATTTAAAGGATTTGCCACTGATTCAAACGCGAGTTTTGAGCAGTGTAGAGTAGCGCTTGTTGTTTGTAATTTCTCCGATCACAAATGCAGACAGGGTTTTATGTTTACGCGGCGCGATGCAACGGACAGTATAAGTCATTATAATCAGTAATCACCTACTGGATGCAACAAATGCCTCATTTGTAATGGGTTTTAATGTTTTTGTCTCGTCGCTCCGGCCGGACACGGCA
>NW_015537967.1:224702-232311 GCF_001515605.1 Sinocyclocheilus anshuiensis
ATTACACCAAATACACAAAATAATGTTATTTTTAGCAGCATCATATGACCCCTTTAAGGAAAACAAACATGATGCGCTTTCTGTCGTCTTGGTCTTGAGCAGGAGCGCTTCATAATGATGAACCTAAACTCAGCGAATACTTGCCTCCTCACAGACATGATAAATATATCTAATAGAATGCTTTAAATACTTTGAAATGAAATAATTCAAATAGAAAACAAAAACTCTTTCATTATGTAGGTTAATCCGTAAAGATGTATTTCTCTCTAAAGGCGCGTATCCCGAGGAGATGGCGAGTCAGGATCGTCAACTTCATCTTGTGACACTGACTCAGAAAATACTAGTTCATTAATAAATAATTCAAATATCTCCTTAGTATTTTATTTATTTATTGTTTGTTTTTGTATTTTGGGCTTCTGTGCCAAGATTGTGTTTGCATGCAGTACAAATAGCCTACGGCGGCATTTTAGTACCATGTTGAAAAATAAGATTAACGTCATAAAATTTTAAGAATAGTCAAAAATTATGATAATAAAATCAGGTTATAGGCCTATTGTGTGAAGTTAATGTGAGAATTCCACCTATACTCCCGCCAAAAAAAAAAAAAATAAAATAAAAAGTCTGTGGCATCCAACCTGTCATTCTTCACATTTAACATGAAAAACTGCAATAAAAGGTAGGCTTATTGATGTTTTTTGTAACTCTAATTGACCGATTTCATGAAACATTCGTTTGTATTAAAATTGTTCCGATTTTTTCAACATGCATTCAAATATTTACTCATGTTTATTTCGTGCTGCAAATATTAAAGAGGAAAATATCATTGATTCACATGCTGTTTGAACTGAGACGAACATAGATATCTTACTACAAATTTAGAAGCGTAAAAACACATTTATTGTTTGTAGTATTTTATTATAAAGTTGACAGAAGGCTGACACTTTGTGTTTTAATAGAAGTAACAAAGCACAAAGCTTATTGCGATTATTGGGTGGCTTGCGTGCTACAAATGATGAATGGACTTGAAAACGTTAAATATTATTTCCAAGCATTTATACCGTAAATAAAACGGCTTGTGAATACACGGGTGGGGGCCCGGGGCTGACTTGCTACGCCACTGCACACAGACCCTCTCTCCAAAAAGACAGCAAGGCTTCCGGTAAACTCAATCCATTTCTAAAACAACAAGCAGGGAAAACCAATTTTCTCTTACATTTCTCTTGCCATAAACGATATCTACTGCTAAGACAATGGCACCATGATAGAAGTGGAAAGAGTATTTTTTACATTAATCCTTTTCTCCCCCTTAAAAATAAATAAGTAGATATACAGTATGTTTTTTATTTGCTCCTCTAGACATAATCTAGTTAATTTGGAACACAGATTAGATCATTTCATTTTTTGAATGTGTGTTCGCCTGTTTGGGAAGTTGCAGTGACAGAAACAGTGACATTGCAAGTGTAATCTGACCAAAGGAGAACTTTTGTTTTATATTTAAAGTTAATTTAAAAGCAGCTTATTATCAGTGTATTATGCAACTGTTACCCCTTATGGCTCAAACGAGGTTTTGATCCATCCTCCACGCGGCGCCAAATCACACCAGGAGCGAAGCAACTGGATTCGCAAGACCACAAGATTCACAAGATTGACTGGGTGGCCGCGATCAGCTTCGGTGGCCGTGTCGGAGCCGTAATGCACCACAGACGTGTGCAGTGATGCACAGATTAGCTCTCACATCACTGAATCTGCTGTTAAAAATTAACCATGCATTCATCATATCATCATGCAAAACAGAATTAGAATCATTGTGATGGATCGGGTATGGGTTGGGTATTCTGTTTAAATGAGATTTTGTGTTTATAAAATATGGCTATTGTATATATGTAAAGAGTATAGCGAAAAATGTGTTGTGTTAAAAATGGTATGTCCAAAGGAGGGCTGGAGTCTGGCCTATAAAAGGGAGGTTAGACTCACAGTTGTCACTTGATAACCAAGTCGAACTTGAGCGTGCAACAGTAGTGCTGTGAGCAACCACCATCAAAGCGAGTATACTGAAGATACCCTTTGTGTATATATATTTATTTATTTATATATTTTTTTCATCTTTATTTTCCAGTTTGTTGTTTCTTTGTTCCTTTGTATTTTTTTGGGTCTTTGGTGATTACACTGTATATATTTCTTCACGCCATCACTCGTGGACTTTTGTATGCATCTGCAGTGCTGTAAATAAACAGCACCATCGGTGACAGAATGGAGAAAAAACCTTGGGAGAAACCAGGCTCAGTCGGGGGGCCAGTTCTCCTCTGGCCAGACAAAACCAGCAGTTCAATTCCAGGCTGCAGCAAAGTCAGATTGTGCAGAGGACTCATCTGGTTCCTGTGGTCTTGTCCCGATGGCCGTCTAGGAGACAAGGTCTTCACTGGGGATCTGTCTCTGGGGCTCATCTGGTTGTCCTGGTCTCCGCTGACATTTAGGGCTGTAGAGGTCCTTTCTAGGTGCTGATCCATCATCTGGGCTGGATACGGACTGGATCCGAGTGACTGCAGTGACCATCTGATCTGGTTTGTGTGCTGTGCTAAGCATGCTAATTTAAACGTGGTGAAAATGGCAGATTTCTGGATGAATCAAACCTGGATGGGAAACTTTAATTTTACAACATGTTACTGAAATTGTGGGAGAATTATTTGGAGAGCAGAAGTCCAAACAAGTAGCTAACATACCAAATTACACAGTCAAGCGCTGTATGTCTCGTAATTTTTTATTCTCAAAAATGGGCAACCGCTGACTTGAATTTTAAGAATCACCATGGACCACAGTTTCAGCTAAAATCTTCTGTTCTACTCAAGAAAAATGTCACCTACATCTTGGATGGCCTGAGGGTAAATACATTAACAGCAAATTTTTTTGAAGGGTAATGGAAACGCGCGCCTACTGTTTGGACTTTGTTTTCAGTTTGCACCATTTCCCTTAGTTGAGTTAGTTGTCATGGTTATTGATTGATTTGTCATTCTGTTCAGGTGTGTGCAATCATTATCATTAGTATTTAAGTTCATGTGTTTGTGATTTCAGTTTGTCCATGTCTATGTGTTGGTTGTCTTTCTTTATCGCTCTGTTTGTATTGACTTGGATTTATTAAAGACCGTTTTGTATCAACTTCATCGTTTTTCTGTTGATTTGATCAAATGTTATGTGAATCCTAAGTTTAATTATAGAAATGTAATTTTTGGCTTTCGTGAATGTGAAAGAAAAGGTGATATTTATTTTCCTGTTAGCTAAATGTCATATTCATAAATGTCAATTTTCTTTTTTTTAAGGTTCAAACTTGGAATGAAATTGTATTTTAAATCTATTGAGTTCTCTATGAACTTGAACGCAATAAGAACAATGGCTTTACTGAAGGACTTGGCTCTTCCTCTAGACAGAATGACCCTGGACTCTTGATGTATTGTTATGATTTGACAATGATGACAGTTGTTATTGATTTTTCAAGCATTTAATAAAAAAAAAAAAAATCGGCCTTTAGGCAATTCAGTAAAACAGGCCCAGGCACACATAGATGGTAAACATGCAGTTCTCATATGCTCTTCTTTTTGCCTTTTAGACAAAATCTTATACTTTTTCTTCAGTAGTTCTCAATATTTTCAGCACATCACTTGACAACATTTAAATGTCTCTCAATGGGAATCCAATTCCTCCAAATTCCTACTGAACCCACATATTTTTTATTTTTTTATCTTTTACTTAATCTCTCACTCTCACACGACAAATGTGCTGTATTCGTTAAAGTGTGTGAATTCATAAATCAGAGTTAATACATATGTTACTACTGAAACACATGAATCATCAATTTAGCTTGTGAACAAGACTTTTATTTTGGTGTGATTGTGTGACGTCATAAGGCCGCGCCGCGCTCCTGCAGCTGTTGTGAGTCGGCTGAAAGGTTTGTTTTTAAGCATTTAAAGTGTTTAAATCAAAGCAACCCGTATGAGCTATTTTTTTTTTTACAAGCGATGTACAAAGACTCTATGATTACTATTGCGTGCAACATGCTTTATGTAACGCTAATGAACTTTATTTGTTTCTGAGTAAAGCGCATCAGCACACGAGTAACAGAAATGGCGCGCATCATTTCGCTCCCTATATTGTGATTAACTTTTATATGTTCTTGTCTGTATCACATATTTGGTCACTGGTAAGTAGTGATGTGAGAAACGGAGCTTTTTTTAAACGAGTCAATTGAGTCGATTCACTTATTTGAGTCGGTTGCTTCGCAAAATGATTCACTGAATTGAAGCGCCAAAATCAGCGACATCTGCTCAAAACAGTGTAAATGCGACGAGAACAACACAAACGTGCGACAGACCAACTGCAGATGATAGTCTACAAATGATTACAAATCAAATATAAACCCAAAATACCTCAGTATTAACTTTATGAATAATATGTCATCTTTAATTATTTTTCTTCTTAATCATCATCCTCCTTCACCAGTGCACTTACTACTGAACTATAGGGTGCTGTCAGAGACTCGCCTAGAGATTTAGTTTGGATTTATTTTTCTTTCTGTTAATTATTCTCATCTTAAACAGGACAGAGTGTCCGAACACCAAGAAAAACTCCTGAGATCCACGTGACGCACTATTATAAAGATGGCGTTTATTAAAGAGGAGAGTGAAGACTTGAGGATTGAAGAAGTATTCAGTCTGAAACAAGAAGATACCGAGGAACAAACAGGTTGGTTTTCATTCTCAAAGCTGAACTCGGTTTACATATGTTAAAAAGCTTTAACTTGTAAAATTACAGATTGTTTTTTTTTTACAGATAAATTGCTTTAGTAGTTACAAGAAGATACCAAACAGGTTGGTTTTCATTCTCAAAGCTGAACTCGGTTTACATATGTTAAAAAGCTTTAACTTGTAAAATTACAGATTGTTTTTTTTTTACAGATAAATTGCTTTAGTAGTTAAAGACCTAGCCTCTACCAGTAATTTTACCGATATAGGCTAGGTCTGTAACTACTACAGCAGGGGCGTAGAATTGGGGAGGGGGGGGGTATGAGTCTTTCTTTCTTGACTGTCCGTATCTTTTTTCCATGTTGTTGATTGTAGACACTGTTAGATATAATAGTACTGTGGTGGTACAATGGCACATTAGGCACGTTTCCATTACAGATTTGCGCAAAACTTTGGCGATATTTTATAAATGTTGATAAAAAAGTATTGCGAAATGATGTTCCATTAGGCGTATTTTCAATTCGCAATTTCAATTTGCGCAATTTGAAGGGTAATGGAAACGCGCGCCTACTGTTTGGACTTTGTTTTCAGTTTGCACCATTTCCCTTAGTTGAGTTAGTTGTCATGGTTATTGATTGATTTGTCATTCTGTTCAGGTGTGTGCAATCATTATCATTAGTATTTAAGTTCATGTGTTTGTGATTTCAGTTTGTCCATGTCTATGTGTTGGTTGTCTTTCTTTATCGCTCTGTTTGTATTGACTTGGATTTATTAAAGACCGTTTTGTATCAACTTCATCTTCTTTTTTCTGTTGATTTGATCAAATGTTATGTGAATCCTAATTTTAAGTTTAAATATAGAAATGTAATTTTTGGCTTTCGTGAATGTGAAAGAAAAGGTGATATTTATTTTCCTGTTAGCTAAATGTCATATTCATAAATGTCAATTTTCTTTTTTTTAAGGTTCAAACTTGGAATGAAATTGTATTTTAAATCTATTGAGTTCTCTATGAACTTGAACGCAATAAGAACAATGGCTTTACTGAAGGACTTGGCTCTTCCTCTAGACAGAATGACCCTGGACTCTTGATGTATTGTTATGATTTGACAATGATGACAGTTGTTATTGATTTTTCAAGCATTTAATAAAAAAAAAAAAAATCGGCCTTTAGGCAATTCAGTAAAACAGGCCCAGGCACACATAGATGGTAAACATGCAGTTCTCATATGCTCTTCTTTTTGCCTTTTAGACAAAATCTTATACTTTTTCTTCAGTAGTTCTCAATATTTTCAGCACATCACTTGACAACATTTAAATGTCTCTCAATGGGAATCCAATTCCTCCAAATTCCTACTGAACCCACATATTTTTTATTTTTTTATCTTTTACTTAATCTCTCACTCTCACACGACAAATGTGCTGTATTCGTTAAAGTGTGTGAATTCATAAATCAGAGTTAATACATATGTTACTACTGAAACACATGAATCATCAATTTAGCTTGTGAACAAGACTTTTATTTTGGTGTGATTGTGTGACGTCATAAGGCCGCGCCGCGCTCCTGCAGCTGTTGTGAGTCGGCTGAAAGGTTTGTTTTTAAGCATTTAAAGTGTTTAAATCAAAGCAACCCGTATGAGCTATTTTTTTTTTTACAAGCGATGTACAAAGACTCTATGATTACTATTGCGTGCAACATGCTTTATGTAACGCTAATGAACTTTATTTGTTTCTGAGTAAAGCGCATCAGCACACGAGTAACAGAAATGGCGCGCATCATTTCGCTCCCTATATTGTGATTAACTTTTATATGTTCTTGTCTGTATCACATATTTGGTCACTGGTAAGTAGTGATGTGAGAAACGGAGCTTTTTTTAAACGAGTCAATTGAGTCGATTCACTTATTTGAGTCGGTTGCTTCGCAAAATGATTCACTGAATTGAAGCGCCAAAATCAGCGACATCTGCTCAAAACAGTGTAAATGCGACGAGAACAACACAAACGTGCGACAGACCAACTGCAGATGATAGTCTACAAATGATTACAAATCAAATATAAACCCAAAATACATCAACTTGTGGAAAATGGGCATCCGATGACCCCTTTAAAGTATCATCCTGGGTCCAATTCGATGAATAAAATAAAGTAATGCGTGATTAAGACACCCAGCGCTCTGATGCTGCTGTAATGTTGTTGGTTCACAAAATCAAAATTGTGTAATTATTGTCTGTTAAACATACTAACAAAAAAAAAAAGTTTATGAATTATGAATATGTTGACTACCATAAGCTATAAATATGGCTTTAGGTGACATGAAACTGGTCTTTTGATTCTCTTCTTTGAGGTTAACGCATTTAAAAAAAAATCTTTATGAGTAAGGGGTGTATCAAGGGATTTTGCTTCCTCCTTTTCATGTAATGCAGATTATGTTTTGAAAGAAAAGATAAGGTTTGAGCAAAACCAGATCAGGTACATATTCAGCTTTATAGAGATCAGAATAGAAAGATCTGAAAGTATCATGTCATCTGCATCACAAGTAACGGATCCTGATGGAGATTGTATTAGATGATGGAAAATTAAATGGGAAAAATGACGTACAGATGCAAACAGTGATCAGTTCTGTTGTAAAGCAGCTCTAAAAAATATTGTCATTGTTCAGCTAAGGTTCGTGCAGTTTAAAGACTGTGTAAAGATCAACAGTTGTGAAATGAGTCAATAATATAGACTCCTTTTCAGTTAGTGACATTTTTTGTGAACCAAGCTTGGGTGGAGGCTAGGGATGGGCGATATCTTATTGTTTGTGATATACCGGTAAAAATTCTCCACACGATAAGAATTCGTCTTCCCGCGATAATAACGATAAAGTCTAGTTGTTGACA
>NW_015537967.1:232554-236428 GCF_001515605.1 Sinocyclocheilus anshuiensis
GGTACGAGACTTGAACCCGCAACCTTTGGGTTACGAGTCCGACTCTCTAACCATTAGGCCACGACTTCCCCAATATATACCGCTGATGAGCTGAAAACACCGGCAAACATTTAAGTTGGAGCTGAGCAACTGAGATATTCTGCTCAAATAAAGTGTAATACAACCAGACTGTTTACTTTCAGTCATTTGTGCTGTTTTCTGTGACTAAATCTGCGAGTTGATCAGGGTTGCCAGGTCCGTGCAACAAAACCTGCCCAACTGATAATGTAGCATTCTATTTCTCACAGGGGTGAGAGGAGGATTGTTTAACATGTAGACTAAAAAACAACCCACCGCAACAGTGTAAAAAATTTCACAGGAAAACCGCACACTTGGCAACACTGGAGTTGATGTTCTCTTGATTTGTGCTTATATGAAAGTGCAATAATTCTAACGAAATGTTAAAAAAATTAAATTAAATTAAATTACAATAATTATTATTATATCTCTGAGCAATATTTAAACCATTTAAACCAGTGGTCGCCAACCCGTCGATCACGATCGTAGATCTTTATCACTGTCCCAGTAGATCACGAAAAAAAACAGTAAAATAAGTACAAAAATGCATTACATTTATGGGGTTATATTAATGTATCACTGAAGGGTACTGTCTTGAGAAACGTTTCGATGGCAATGGCATTTTCTTCTCCGTATAAAGCGCAACTCTACTTTGTTTACAGCGGTAACCAAGGAAATGCTATATTGTGGTCGGTTCATAAGCAGTGTTGCCAAGTCCGCGGTTTTCCCACGGAATTGTAGCCAATAAATAAATTTGCTTAAGTATCAGTATCAGAATCCAATTTGCTAGTAAAAAAAAAAAGAAAAGAAAGAAAAGACAATCTGAATCCGCTATGATCGGCGCATCACTAATTAAAATACTAAGTAAAAGGCCTCAAATTTGAAGTACAATCTGGGATGTCTTTTTCTATCAATTCTTCAATAGATAGATCTTGTCTTTCATAAAGGCCGATGTCAGGGATCTTGGGCCTAAAAGGGTTGGTGACCACTGCTCTAAAGAAACAGGATTCCCTAAATTATCGTCATTGATATCGTTATCGCAATAAATATCAGAAATTATCGTGATATATTTAAAAGCCCATATCGCCCATCCCTAGTGGAGGCAGAACGCTTCCCCTGACCACTTCACTAACGCTAGCTTGATTTGTTAACTTGTTTTTAAACAATGACTGGAGAAAATCCGATTTTATCTGAAGATGTACGGTCGCTCACTGTCCGGGAATATGCGGGTGTACACCGTCAAACCTACAGGAGCACAGCACAAACGAAACCTGGGCTAATGTGTGGTGCTTGAAAAGCTACGTGATCTTGAGGGGCACATTGTCACGTGTGACAATTTTTTCACCTCGTCATGACACAGAGCTCTTACAAAGAAAAATAAGGATATGAACTGTGCGGAAAAAAAAAAACAAAACAAGCCAGAGCTCCCAAGTGCACTGGTGAATAGAAGAATACAGTACTCGTTTTTCAACTTTGTGTTCACCGAGACACACACAGTTGTGTCCTGCTGCTGTAAAAAGAACAAGAATGGGATTCTTATGAGCACCGCACACAAGGATGCAGCAGTCAGTGAACACGAGGACTGAAAGCTGAAGATGATTTTAGACTACAACTAGGGTTGTGACGGTGAGGAAATTTTCCCGCCGGTTAATCGACGTGTGACAACACCAGTAATACCGGTATTACCGTGGGGGCGGGGGCGTTTCCTCTTTTTCTTGCTTTCCTTTGCTTTTAAATAGCTTGCAAAAGTGTCGTGTGCATTTTACTTTAACTTTTAAATAGCGGCAGTTCAGCGTCAGTTGCTTGAATGCAACAACAAAATACAACGTCAAACTCACTTTAGCCTATATATAAAACATAGAAATTTCATTAACAAAACAAATAAAAATGCACCATGCTATAGGGCAAGCTATGCCTAATATAAAATAACAAATAACTTACATAAAGTTTAAATAGGTATACAAATAGACTACAACTAGGGTTGTGACGGTGAGGAAATTTTCCCGCCGGTTAATCGACGTGTGATAACACTGGTAATACCGGTATCACCGTTGGGGTGTTAGTTTGTTTGAGTTTCCCTCTTTTCTTCACTTTCAAATGGCTTGTAAAAGTGCAGTGCGCATTTTACTTTCACTTTCAAATTAATTAATTGCCGCAATTCGGTGTCAAGCAATTGTTCATTTGAGTTTTCCAAATAAATAAGAAACGAATGTTTAAAAAAAACTTCCTGTCAATAGGCTTTTCAAAATCTAAAATATTGCCAAACAGGCGCACACAATCTTCTGCAATCGTCTTGTCTTTCTCACCTCACTCTTGTCAGTCAGCTCGACTCACTCTCCTCGCGTGATAAATAAAATCTGACTCCTGCTCCGTGGTGCACTGTCGTTCACCCACGGTTCGGGATGCTGCATTGAGCGTTTAGTTTTTAAAAGTGTCTGTCCTCTAACTAAACTAGGCTAAATGCCTTTTGTTACTATAAAAAATCAAAACGACGGTGGGGGGCAGTGCCGCGGTAGGCAAATGGCGTAACCGGAGTTGCGGTTTAACACCAGTATAATCGAAAACACCGTCTTATCGCAGCAAGCCTAACTACAACAACACCAAAGGTGGAGTGGACAATCCAGACAAGGTGTGTGCTATTTTGTATTCGTTCATTGCAAATAATAATTATAGAATATTTGATAACTTGTATTCTAAGCTAAATGGCATATAAAGTACTTGAATTGAAAATAAGTAATTTGAACTATTACTAGTTGACAGACCATTTACTGAAATTGTGTGTGTGTGCGATATTCCAGATTGCTGCAATATACACATGTGGATGAAGACAGCTCGCTGACCCATAGCTCTCTTCTTCAGTATCATCTACGATTCGTTTGTGTTGTGGAGGGAAATCAATCCCACCTGAGGAAAGGGGAAGGGTTACAGAGGGAGGCATTTTCTGTAGGAGCTGGGGAAAGTGCTGGTGTACCACTTCATGAATAGAAGACAGAACATTCCTCGCACACCAGCCTCTCTGAGCCTCATGAGTAGGGCTGTCGCGATTCGTCGATTCTGTTCAAGTATTCGATTTTTAAAAATCCTCGATTTCATGTTGCCCACGTCGACTAACCGGCAAAATACCGAAAGTGGTGCATTTCACGGACGAGAATCCTCGAAACGCATTATTACACTGTTTTCCAAGGCTGCACAATATATTAATTGTGCATTTATTATTATATTTATTATATTATAAACCCTAATTAAGCGAACTAAATCATAATTAAGCAGAATTGTGAATTCACAAATTCTACAATTTAATGAAATAATTATATGCGATGCAGGTATTATATGCGCTTTAATTATTTACATGTGTGTAGGTTACATATGTGCGTCTCACAGCGGCTCCGTTCACAGTAAATGCTGCTCCACGGGAAGTGTTATCATTTACATGTGTGGAGCGTCTCAAACTCCATCTCTGCATGTTGTTGTGAGTTTGGGTTTATTATAACGTTCATCTGGGAACGCAACGTGCGCCATTTCATCAGATTTGTAAGGTAAATCATTTATAAATCCACGCAAACACAGGAGAATACATCATTATCTTGCGGTTTCAAAAATAAAAGCTCAAAGTTTTTACACGTTTACGTCACGTAAAGAGTTTACACGTTTTGATGTCCACATATTCATTAAATTACAGTGGCTATAGCATTTCTGTTGTAAAGAAATGGCCCAATATTAAAGATTAAGTGGATATTTAAATTAAATGATGCTTGGTCAATATGAAACAATATTAGATCGCACAAAACAATCGTCAGGCCGTTGGCGCCCTCTGCAG
>NW_015537967.1:236567-246326 GCF_001515605.1 Sinocyclocheilus anshuiensis
TCTCAAACTCCATCTCTGCATGTTGTTGTGAGTTTGGGTTTATTATAACGTTCATCTGGGAACGCAACGTGCGCCATTTCATCAGATTTGTAAGGTAAATCATTTATAAATCCACGCAAACACAGGAGAATACATCATTATCTTGCGGTTTCAAAAATAAAAGCTCAAAGTTTTTACACGTTTACGTCACGTAAAGAGTTTACACGTTTTGATGTCCACATATTCATTAAATTACAGTGGCTATAGCATTTCTGTTGTAAAGAAATGGCCCAATATTAAAGATTAAGTGGATATTTAAATTAAATGATGCTTGGTCAATATGAAACAATATTAGATCGCACAAAACAATCGTCAGGCCGTTGGCGCCCTCTGCAGGCCTTTGTTGTAATGCGTAATGTACATTAGCTCTATTGTTTATAATACATTATGTATTTTAACAGTTTTGTTGAATAAAACCATATGATTTCTTGCTTTTGATATTTTATTTGAACTAATTATTATTGCCGCATTGCTTTATATATGTATTTTAAGTAATTTTTAAGGCTATTGTTCACTTGCATCTATTTTTATTACCACAAAAAATGTATTATGATTATAGGGCCCTATGAAATCCATTTTATTTCCAAATAAATTTTTTTCCCATTTTAATTTTTCTATACTCTGTTTAAATGGTTAAATTACATTTTAATAATCAAAAAGCCTGTCTTAATTAATTGAGTTTTACCATTGTATCTTTACCAAATTCTGTTTTTTCCATTACTTTTCTGGGTTCCATTTTAATGGTTCCATAAAATTTTAATAATCAATAGGCAAGGCAAGTTTATTCATATAGCACATTTCATACACAATGGTAATTCAAAGTGCTTTACATAAAAGGAAGTAAAATAATCATTTAAAAAATCACAACAATAAAAACAAGGAATTTAAAACCTACTGTTAGTGATGTGCTCTTAACACAAACAAAAATTCTCAAGCTTTGTTCAACCTCTTCCCCACTAAGTGGAAAATCCTCCCAAAACACCTAACTATTCCACTACTTCACCCCCTACTTACTTTGACCATCATAAACCAAACAAATAGAACTCAGATGGCCTACTGTCAACTGATTAACCAACAAACTTGTCTTTCTTTGCCCATTCTCTTTACCTCCTTCACAGCACTTACTTTAAAAAAAAAACGTTTTTGATTATAATTGTATTAGTAGTAGACCAGAACACGTGGATGGATATGTTGTCATTCTCACACTATAATACTGAACTTTGATTTCAGTGGTTTGGACTATAAGATGGACACTTGCTGCACTCTATGTTGCATTTTACTTTTGCTTTAAAAAAAGGACACTGAAGTCCTGTTCATTTTTTTTTTTCATCATGCTGGAGATGTCTGTTTAAATCTGTTGTTTACACATTTCTAAGAGTACTTAAATTTTAATATTTGATTCCAGTGGACTCTAAACATTGCATTTATTTAATGTGAAAAAACTGATTAATTATTTGCTGTTCCCTTCTGAAGTTTTATTACCATTTATTGAATTAAATTGAATAAAATGCCAATTAATTGCAAAATGTTTGTATAAAGTGTTTTGAATTATCGTTATCCATTCCTTATTTTGTTAGATTACTTTTTTTTTAGATATCAATCAAGTGAATCAACAAAAATGTGTTCCCTTACTAACAAAATGTTTTCAGGGTTTGATTGTAATCATAATGCACAACCTGATACTTGCCTAACAAAAAATATCTGAACCTTGACAAAAAAAAAAGAGTATTTTAGAATGTCTAAATATATATCTAAATGCAACACCTAATAAAAGCACACAATTGCATTTAAAAATACAACTAGGGAACACAAAATCTTCTCTATATATTTCTATAGGGAGATACACAGGTGGTTACACAATGACATTACACAAGTTTTTATTTTTTGAATACCTCCAGATGGCACTGTTCTCACTTGAAAAATTAGAAGAAAAAAAAACATAATTTTTTTTTAAAGACCTTCACTCCGTTTTAATCTGAAGTATTGCATTTATTTAAAACAAATATATATAAATTTTAATGAAAAAAGCCAGTAAAAATTTTATAAATAATGTATATCATAAAATCCCCTTAAAATTCCAAATAATAATAAAAAAATTTTATTGAACAGAAATACTTATTTCATACAAAATGTACTATATCACATTTGCAGTCCTGATAATGTTCAGAAAAAAAGAGTACACTTGCCCTTGTGATTTTGCTTACCTGTATTGTTATAAACAAAAAATAAGAACTCATACAGAGTTAATATCTGTAATTTTTCATTCATTTTGGTGGCGTTTCTATAATTCACGCCTATGCCAGACTGCTTTTTGTTAAGCTTAATGGTGGGCTAAGTTAGGATGTCTGTATTGAGGTCTTTTAAGAGTGGTTTAATTGCTCAGCAGTACAGAATTATAAGTAAAATGCAGTTGTCTGCCACTCACTTACTTCATAATTGTTGCCATGGGACAATTTTAAATAAAAACAAAAATATGCAATTAAAAAAATGTTTTGCAAAGACCTATCTTTAGTCTGAGGCCAAAAGGGCAGTGATGGGAAGTGACCTCTCCCCCTTAGTCAAAAAAATCAAACACGTTTTCACAGGAGTCATAAGCCACATTTACAGTGCAATTCTTGATGCCCAATTCCCATTTGTTGACTAAATCCAATTTTTTCCTGATGACCAGCTTACATCATCTTTTAAAATGGACCATCATGATAGCTGTATTTACACATATTGACAGGTTCTTAGGTCTGTGAAACAAAACCAGCCCAAAACTGGGTGTAAATGTGTATCTAGAGCAGGGATGGGCAACTTCAGTCCTGGAGGGCCACTGTCCTGCAGAGTTTTGCTCCAACCCTAATCAAACACACCTGCTTGTAGCTTTCTAGTAACACTTATGCTGAGTTCAAGTCCTCCTGGGACGTTCGTACTTACGAGCTGACAAGTTGTAATTACGACGTCAGGTGCGTTCAAGACGCTTTGGTCGGAACAAGATGACAATTGAACTTTTCTACATAAAATTCAATATTTTTTTAAACTCTACATCTACGAAATGATGAATAAAGAATGTGCATCATTGTGTTTTTGCTTTTTTGTGTTTTTATTGAATTTATGAAGGTGATGTAAACTGAATCATTATACCTGTACATTATATGGTAATTATACAATTAATATTAATATTTAAAAAAAAAAATTGTGTATGTAACCGTTTTTACAAAATAATCAATAAGCCCTGTGAAGCCGTGGTTTACAGTGAATTTATAGCAGCTAAAGGGTGTTGTTAAAACCCCCTTAGCTGTTATAAATTCACTGTAAACCACGGCTTCACAGGGCTTATTGCTTTTATAACACGGTTTTTCCATATACGTAGTAAGGTTTCACAAAATAAAACAGCAAATAAAATGTAATGATATAAATAAAAACAGTATTCTTCCACCAAACAATGTAGTTCCTCAGAATCAGTTGTGGTTCCAACAAAGTAGTTGCCGAGCAACACACAGACGTAAACAAAGGTGTATGTTTGTAGAGTAATTTACAACAGCTTTGAACGTGGCTCAACCAATCAGAATCAAGGACCGGAACTATCCGTTTTATAATAATAATTTTATTAATTTAAACAAATTTACGGGGCTTAAAGAAAATTTCAAGTTTCCCACATGTAATAAGGACTTTGCGGTGGCGTACATGTGCGTTCAACTCTTAAATACGATCTATCCGACATGACTTGAACACACCATTAGACATTGAGCTTGTTCAGGTGTGTTTGAGAGAACCATAATCCGAACACCACGCTATGCACACACAACAGATCAAGTAGACAAGAGAGCATGCAGCTTACAAAGATGATACAGGAGTTTTAGGGGTTTGTCACCAAACTAAGAATAAGCTCAACTGAAATGACAAAACCTTAAAATTTAACCTTGGATGTCATTGTGTGCAAACAGCCCTCTGAAAAAATTAGTAATCCGTGTGTGGTTGTGTGGGCCTGACTACACCACTGATCTAATAGCACTTAAGGAGAGATGTAGCCAAAATCATGTGCCCAAAGCAGGTTATGTGTTAATTTGTATGTCTTTTTCCACTTTAGATCTGATGACACTGAAAGAGGAGAGTGAAGTACCAAACGAAATGGAAGAAAAATATCAGTATAAGAAACATCATGATTTTAAAACTGAGGAAAACTGTTTTAGTTGCTCACAGACAGAAATGACTTCTTCACGAAAAAGAGCTCAAAAGACTAGTAATTTCACCTGCTTTCGGTGTGAAAGGAGTTTTAATAAAAGTGGAAACCTTAAAATGCACATGAGAATTCACACTGGAGAGAAGCCTTTTACCTGCCAACAGTGTGGGAAGAGTTTCAACCGAAAACAAACCCTTAACAGGCACATGCGAACTCACACAGGAGAGAAGCCTTTCCCCTGCAAAAGGTGTGAACTAAGTTTCACTCAAAAAGGAAGCCTTAGAAGGCACATGAGGATTCACATCGGAGAGAGCCCTTTATCCTGTAAAAGGTGTGAGAAAGGTCAAAAAGGACATCTTAACAGATGCATGAGAGTTCACACTGGAGAGAAGCCTTACGCTTGCCAACAGTGTGGAAAAAGTTTTGAACAACATGGAAACCTTAAAGTCCACATGAGAATTCATACTGGAGAGAGGCCTTTTACCTGTCACCAGTGTGGAAAAAGTTTCAATAGAAAAGGAAACCTTGATAACCACATGAGAATTCACACTGGAGAGAACCCTTTCACCTGCCAACAGTGTGGAATCAGTTTCAAACAATATGGAAACCTTAAAGTCCACATGAGAATTCACATTGGAGAAAACCCTTTTCCCTGCAAACGGTGTGGAAAAAGTTTCAATAGAAAAGAAACCCTTAACAGGCACATGATAATTCACACTAGAGAGAAAACCCATTCATCTGCCAACAGTGTGGAAAAAGTTTCAATCAAAGAGGACACCTTAACAGACACATGAAAATTCACAACGGAGACAATGAGTTTCAATCAACCTTAAAGTCCACATGAGAGTTCACACGGGAGAGAAGCCTTACACATGTCCTTAAAAGTGAGAAGAGTTTAAAGCCCAATCCCAATTCTACCCCTTAGCCCTTCCCCTTTCTCAATTCTCTTTTGGTTGGAGGGGTAGGGGTAGGGTAAGGGCCAGACAGCCCTTCAAACGAAGATTTTTCGGGACCACACTTCAAACGAAGGGGTATGACTTATCTCAGCGTAAACCGGCTTCAGGGGCAACATGGCTGCCCGAGCGAACAAAAAGACACATAAATGTAAGCATTTTTGGCATTAATAAAGATTTTAACGAAAAGTAATAATTTAAAGTGAGTTTACTTAAAAAACAGCCATTTTATCCTCGCGTTGCTGGAAAATATAATGTAGCGATTCAGTATTTAAACTGTTACCCCTACCCCTTGACACTCTGTTTCAAGGGACAAGGGGAAGGGGAAGGGGTATAAAATAGAATTGGGATTGGGCCTAAATCAACTGGGAAACCTCAAAGTTCAAATGAAAGTTTATACTGGAAATAAGATATTTAAATGTGTTCAGTGTGGAATGCTTCATATATAACGTACCTTAAATACCACATGAGGATTCACTCGAGAGAAAAGTGTGGAAGGAGATTCACAGAGAAGAAACACCTTAAAGGCTTGTGCACACCGGGACGATTATCGCCGATGTTTAGCGCCTCGTGAATAAAAAAAGGGCGCCAATGTGAGTGTGCACACCGATGCGCAAAACGCCAGGCGTAAAAGCGTCATATTTTTAAAAAACGCCTCGGACTCTTTTTTTTTGGTTTGACCCGCCTCGTTAAAAACTGGCTGACCAATGAGACTGGCGCTTTTGTTCACGTGCCTGGAGCTGCTGAAGTTACAGTAAAACACGACTTGGAGGCGCTCAAGCACAAATTCATTCATTCATTGGTGTCTGAACACAAAGAGCTTCATGACACATGCGACAGCGACTACAACAATCTCGATAAGGGAGTTGTTATGGAGAGGAATTGCATCAAATAGGATTCGATGGGTATTTCTGTTTTTCATTAAGCGCCATCTAATGTCATGGAGTGAATTTGCACGTTCACTCGGCTCATCGCCAGCGAAAATCGCTTGGGTATGAATACAAAAGACACGTCGAAAAACGCTGGCGATAAGTGCGCACAATAATCGTCCCGGTGTGCACGAGGCTTAAGGCTCTTTCACATCAAGCCAAGGTGCCATTGGACCGTCATTAACCACATTAACGGCCAGGGTTTTTTTGTCCCGCCGAAAACCTTGGGCCAAAGCAGGCCAACTCGGGCTTGAGGAAAAGCTATGAACAAAGGCGGAGTTTCTCCGTGTCTGGAGAGCGTCAGCACCGCGGATTATTTCATATAGTTAACAGCTATAACGCCAGCATTAAAGACTTGAAATAATTTAGCTCAAAACTCACTTTCAGACAGCAGCAAGTGTTTGAAATAGCTTCTGTTTGAGATCTGATGATCACCATACAAGGCAGAAATATTGATAAGTGATGCAAAAGACTATGCACGCTAGCCATTACCATAGTAAACATGGTAAATACGACCGCTTGAAGAACTCAGACAAATCATATAGGCTATCACAATTTTGTATTTATTAAGTAACATATTTCATCTGTCATTAAAGGCTTTTCCACACTGAGCAAGAAAAAGCGAAAATATCGGATGTGATGACGCGCTGGAATAAAACAATAGATTTCTATGGATACTTCCACATAGACCGCGAACATTCGCTCAACCGAAAATGCGAATGTTTTTTTTTTCGAACCAGTCCGACGAATCTTTTCAGTTTCACAAAGCAAAAACACGGGCCGTCCAATAAGATTTGAGCTAGGATGCAGCTGCTGTTGCACAAAAAGTCAAAAGTGGTGGCGCTGTATTGAAAACCAGTGTAAACAAACAGAAGAAGAAGAGTATCCCGAGAGAGAAGAGAGTGGATGCTAAGTTCTTGTTATCGTTGGTATTTGAGAACAGATTTATTCTCACATGTTCTTTATTCAGAATAACATTTCTATTAATTGTCCACTGAATTATGTGATCTGTAGAGCACTGCCCATTTTCTTCTACGTGCGAGGGTGTTGTAAGTCAGAGCGCGTTCACTCTTTTTTCACATGAAATATGAAAGCAAATAGACATGATTATGACGATATATTTTCTGTATGTGTTTTGCATGCAGCTCATGGTATTTTTATAGCAATAAAGGATGTTTATGACATATTAGCAGCAGTGTTGGGGGTAATATATTACAAGTAACGCAAGTTACGTAATCAGATTACTTTTTTCAAGTAACTAGTAAAGTAACGCATTACTTTTTAATTTACAAGAGAATATCTGAGTTACTTTTTCAGATAAGTAACGCAAGTTACTTTTTTTTCCAATTTATTGATTGACAGCTCTCCTGTCCCCATGTTGAGAGAAATCAGAAGATGTTACTGTAGTTCTAAAATAAATATGATTATGCATTAATTCATCTCACTCACACAAAAAAAAACACAGATTCAGTATTCCTCAAAATGAATAAAAATAATGCAACTCAGAATATGACGCAAACCTGCAATAATTAAATGTTAAACAACACAAAATCCTTTATGTATTTAATCCCATTCTATTAACAATGTCTTTGCTTCTGACCTTCGATGATCCAGTTCAACCGTACTAATAAGCAAAAATTACTCTAGACAAACATTTGTGTGTTTTTTTTTTATTGCTGAAGTGTGTTGAAATTTCTTCTTCTGCATTCTACTGTACGGACGTAAATTTACTTTCCCTTCAGCCTGAGGCTTATTCATTTCACTTTTGCTGTGAAAAGGCTTTTATATTTGCCAAAAATATAACTTTTTCATTTTAAAAACAAACAAGCAAGCCCTGTCCAGATTTAAAAGGTAACGTAACGCATTACTTTCCATAAAAAGTAACTAAGTAACGTAATTAGTTACTTTTTTATGGAGTAACGCAATATTGTAATGCATTTCTTTTAAAAGTAACTTTCCCCAACACTGATTAGCAGTGTACTGTTATTTAGCATACAAAGAGGGCATGTGTCTGCTTAATATTCAAGATCAACTATAGATCTCAATCGGAAGTTATTACAAGTACTCGATGATGGTTTAAAGTGGGTAAGCAAATACATGAATAATTACATACATTTTCAAGCGTAGCTTGATGCTAATTGTACTTCTAATTACGTTTTAGGATGTAGCCTATTCTTGTAAGTATTATAGATAGTTTGTTTCTGGTGTGGAACCTTGTTTATCTTTATTTAATGCTGTATATTGAGCAGCAGATGATGTTAAATCAATTTACGAGATACTGAGGAAAATTGCATTGTTGGTCGGCGCCACCTAGCGTGCAGGCGTGAATTAGTAGAAGGCGATCAATCGTTTTGCGTTCGGTGTGAAAGCACCGTTCCTCGGCGATTTGCCTTGCTTTTTCGCATCGCGCTCCGTGTGGAAAGGCCTTAATGGTACAGTAAATGGTATCAGTGCCGATCCTAGACTTCAGGGGGCCCTTAAGTTTCGTCTCTTTATACCTGACTGTCTAATGTTTATATTTAGCTCCACATCTGTCATAAAATATATCATAATCATAGTGATAGTTTTTGTTTGGGAACACCCTCTGCTACTCAGGTCATATTTTTGATGGAAAAATAATAGAAATGATCATTCTTTCTAAATGTGATAAATACTGTGATTACAAATAAACAGACACAGATGTGACTGAATAAGTATGCATGTCCTCTTTTCTTTTGTGAAATAACGGCAAATGCCACTTTATTTCTGTGTGACTTTTTCAATCCTGACAAATTAATTCATTATGATTAATGTATCACTTATTATTGTAAAGCTTTTGGATTTAAATCATAAACAACACAAATTGCAAACAAACAGCCGCTTTTATTACGTTCGTTTTGTGATCTCGCAAGTTCCAGTGATTTATTTCCGATAACTTATCTTGGTTGGTGAAATGTTGGGGTTGCGTGTCGTTGTTCCAGAGAGGCGTGTAAAGACGGGTTTTAGTGAAGCGCAGCGGAGCTTCTGGCATGACGGTGGAAAAGCAGTGTGATTTTTTTGTGATCTTACAGATCTGAGGCTATTAGGCCTGCCCGGCCCGTTGAAAGCACTGGCTCGCACTGGTCCGACAGTGGAAAAGTGGCTATTGAGCATCTGTCAGCTCAGGTTTTTCAGTTTTTCCACATTGCCGACACTAATCGATCCCCATCAGCTTCAAAGGGCTCTACACGATTCCAGCTGAGGAATAAGGGTCTTATCTAGTGAAACGGATCAGTCATTTTCTGAAAAAAAATCGTAATATTTATCCACGTTTTAACCACAAATGCTCGGCTTGCTTTAGCTCTGCGATGCACATGCGCGTCTTTACACATTGCGTAATCCTGTGGGAAAGGTCACGCGCAGTTAGTTGTTCGTCTCAGTACTTTGGTTAAAAACACCATCTCATTTCCTCCTCCAACTTTAAAATCATTTGACATCGTTGTTTTACCTTTTTTTGTAAAGGGCAATGACTTTTTTTGCATGTTTGCTTTGTAAACACTGGGTTGGTACTTCCGCCTACATCCCGCGTGACCTTTCCAACATCAACTAATGCTAGCTGAGCATTTATGGTTAAAAAGTGCTTAGATTTTTTTCCAAGAAAATGACCGATCATTCTGCTAGATAAGACCCTTATTCCTCGGCTGGGATCGTGTAG
>NW_015537967.1:246667-252743 GCF_001515605.1 Sinocyclocheilus anshuiensis
GACTTTCACATCGTTGGCCACCATTGAAGTCCAATATATGGAGAAAAATCCTGGAATGTTTTCCTCAAAAAACTTAATTTCTTTGCGACATCTTGGATGACACGGGGGAGTAAATTATCAGAATTTTTTCTGAGTACCGATAAGTACTGATGTAACTCATTAAAACAACTTCCTCTGTTTTAATGAGCTAAACAAAGTTCTTTTACAACAATAAATCTAATTCCTAGTCAAATTATAATGATATCTTTGTCTATCATCTGTGATCATATTTTCTAAAGATATGTTCAGCCATGCAGTCTACCAATAACATTAGAATGACAGGACTAGGAATGCTCAACAGCGTCTTGAAGTATGGAGATGACCCAAAACATACAGCAAAAGCAACCAAAACATATGGGTAAATATAAAATGATTCATTCAAAGCCTGTTGTAGATGACACACGTTCTGCTGCCTGTTGTCCAGCTTGTTGAGAACAATATATGTACAGAGATTGCTGATAATTGGTAATACTTACCTCGTTACTTTAGTCAAAAGGGGGTGTGCTACAGAGGCCCCCACTCAATGCTTAACATTTTCCTACACCTAATGGCTGATCAATCTGATATGTGTGCAGAATTTCATTAAATTTTAAACCTTAAGAGCATCAAAGCACCCAAATATACAAAGCCTCTAAAACTTACTGTTGGACAGAGCTAATAATTATTAGTGTGAAGCTCCTATTGTAAATAGCGTCTAAGGCCCGGTATCCACTGCCTAGAAAATAAAGCAGGTAAACTCTTTTGATGAAATCCTTGTAAGGGAAACAGGTCAATTTAGTTCAAAGGGAATCATTTAAGATTTTAAAGGGAATTTGGACAGAATTACTGTTTTACGGCTGATCACTGAGTCGGCCAGCAATTCATTGAACGAGCCGTATAACATCAATTCTGCAATGGATATTTATATCCAAAGTATAGTGAAAACACTATTTATTAGCACAGTAACAAGATCGGCAGTTTAAGACATTAACTTGTAAGCACAAAACACAAGATACTTTTTAATGTAAATAAGGCTTTATTAGATAAATCTAAGACATATAAACTAGTCTAACACATAAACACACGCACTCACACATTCACACAAGTTGCAGGAAGCGAGAAAGTGAGGAAAGAATGAGTTTAAGAGAATGAAAATGTGAAATCCCAAGTTTACAGCAATATGTGCAATTGCATAGACCTGAACAACCATCAATCACTTCTTGGGAAGCCAGTGGTTAGCCGTTGGCTGAAGATGCGGAGTTGTGGGCTGGTTGAAGTTTTGAGGTGGTCACAGACTCGAGGTGAACTCGGAGACAAAACTTAACTCAGAACACGAAACTCTCAACGGAAAAGAAATTAAAGTAGAAGACTAGAAGTAACGAGACTAGATCGGTTTTCTCCTCATGGTTTTAGAGGAGCGTAAGCCAGAGCACGCTCAAAGAGCGTTAAAAAGTAGCGTCAAAACGTGGATGCCTAAAAGGCAAGGGAAAAATAACCTAAAAGCATAATTTGATGGTGTCCTGAGTATTTAAACTGGGCTGTTGGTCACATCCCAAATGGTGCCTTGACCAATTAGATATTGTCTTTGCTCGGGGTGTTGTATGTTTCTCCTCCCAATTCATAAATCAAATGTTATCTTATCAGTCACATGGTCCGAATTTTCCCGCTCTTGCAGAGTATAATTTGGACATGATTTCTAGAACCAGAATATAATATATTTTACAAAGTATTGATTGATAGAAACGTTTAAAGCATGAATTTTCAAACACACACATACTAAGCATGAATATGAATCCTTAAACTATTCAATAGTTATTAAAAAGACATACACAATAAGTGATTAGAACATGATAGTCAAATGTGTGGGTTACATACATGATATGGAGTTAAGCAATGGACTGATATTCGTTTATAAGTCTTTTTGAGTTCAGCAATGGACTGATATTCGTTTATAAGCCTTTTTGAGTTCATTTTGGTGCATCTACATCTGTAAAAGACAGTTTCTTTACCATTCTCTGAACATAAGGACATGTTCTGTGAAGACCAGAGGTTAAAAGGTCTCATAAGGAATCTCAGTCTTTGTCTTCTAGGTGGGGGAAACCACCCACCGCAGTTTCTACTAATGATTTTCCTCATGTCTCATGTGTTATATGCGGTGTCTTTGACCATTAATCTTGGTTACTTGCCCCAAATTTGACAATGTCCTTTGTCCTTTCTATAACTCTTCTTTTGTTTAATGTTGCAAGCTGTTCTGTGAAAGAGTTGGTTGGTTAGGCTTGCTTCAGACTGGCTGGCACTAGGATCTGATTTACGAACATCCTGCTGTCTTGGGCCTCTTTGTGGAATTCAGCTCCTCGTGTTTCAACAATGTTCTGATCGAATCTTAAATTGTCTGATTTGCTCTGAAATGCTACATTATCATGATAATCTTAAATCGCTCTGATACCCTACATCCTTTTATAGAACAAATGTTGCCAGAAGAGTCAGATTCCTGTGATTCCTGTCAGAAGAGATTCAGGCTTGAATGAAACATAAGACAGCTGCTACATTGCAATGAATATTTTCATAATCATTTCAAGAACTTACAAGAGCTGCTTTCTTAATAATTCACTCTTCTCAGCGACCCTGTCAATGACTATGTCTGAGTCCAGAGCCATGAGGATTTCTTTCTTAGTGGCCATCAACATAAACATTTGTTTGCTGACAGTGCTTCTAAGTCTGCTTTTGATGAATTTGAGTGTAGACAATGTTCTTTCACAGGCCAAGGAGTCAAGGAGAGGGTCGGCAGGAACTTATATGCAAGCCCAGGGAGATGATAAGCACTTGACAACATGTTAAACAGAGGCTTTGGTGGCTTCCCTGAATTGTTCTAGAAATGCGACAATGCCAGTCACTGCTACTTCATTTGAGATTGTTAGGCGGGCTACTTCTGCTCATTCTTCTAGAAGCCTGTGAGTGTCCTCATACTGACAATTAATAGACTCCAGCATCATGTGTATAGAATTCCAGCGCGTCTCAACAAATGCTTTCAGTGTTGCTTTGAGGCGTTTTTGGAGGTTTATCTGCTCGAAGTAGTGATTTGGCTGTCGATGAAAGCGGTCACTTCTTCACCAAACACGTCATGCTCAGGCATCTTTGATAGCGTGGTGGACAAGACAGTGTTGAAAATGTGGAAAGAGCAACTCAACCGTGTAACAGAATGAAGGGCTGCAACTAAATTTGTCCCTCTATCACATATACCAATTTCGCGAAAAATTCATCAAGGCTGAATTTATTTAATGCAATGATGATGGCTGCCTTAATATTGTCTGCTATTTTGCGTAATTCATTATTCCACTGAGACGTGCAGAGCACTCGCTCAATTAACTCCCACTTGCTGTTGATATAGTGCAGAGTAACGTAGAGATAGACGGTTTTTCCAATAATCATCTGTCCACATGTCGAGAGTGACTTCTCCATTGCTTTAACTAAGCTGCATTCGCAATTCTCTGATTATTCATGTATTTATGCCGCGTAAACATAAAACCATGTCTGCATTTGTGATCGGAGAAATGACAAACAACAAGCCCTACTCTACACTGCCCAAAAAATTTGCTTTAAATATATAAAATATAAAAACTCTTTAAATATAAAAAGCATACTTACAGTCTTCTCACTTCAGACTCGTGGCGCCAGGATCTGATTTACGAACCTCCTGTTGTCTAGGGCCCCTTTGTGTAATTCGGCTCTTTGGGTTGTTCTGTCCAATCTGATCGAATCTTAAATTGTCTGAGTCGCTCTGATACCCTACATCCTTTTATAGAACAAATGTTGCCAGAAGAGTCAGATTCCTGTCAGAGAGGAGGGAAGAGATTCAGGCTTGAATGAAACATAAGACAGCTGCTACATTGCAATGAATATTTTCATAATCATTTCAAGAACTTACAAGAGCTGCTTTCTTAATAATTCACTCTTCTCAGCGACCCTGTCAATGACTATGTCTGAGTCCAGAGCCATGAGGATTTCTTTCTTAGTGGCCATCAACATAAACATTTGTTTGCTGACAGTGCTTCTAAGTCTGCTTTTGATGAATTTGAGTGTAGACAATGTTCTTTCACAGGCCAAGGAGTCAAGGAGAGGGTCGGCAGGAACTTATATGCAAGCCCAGGGAGATGATAAGCACTTGACAACATGTTAAACAGAGGCTTTGGTGGCTTCCCTGAATTGTTCTAGAAATGCGACAATGCCAGTCACTGCTACTTCATTTGAGATTGTTAGGCGGGCTACTTCTGCTCATTCTTCTAGAAGCCTGTGAGTGTCCTCATACTGACAATTAATAGACTCCAGCATCATGTGTATAGAATTCCAGCGCGTCTCAACAAATGCTTTCAGTGTTGCTTTGAGGCGTTTTTGGAGGTTTATCTGCTCGAAGTAGTGATTTGGCTGTCGATGAAAGCGGTCACTTCTTCACCAAACACGTCATGCTCAGGCATCTTTGATAGCGTGGTGGACAAGACAGTGTTGAAAATGTGGAAAGAGCAACTCAACCGTGTAACAGAATGAAGGGCTGCAACTAAATTTGTCCCTCTATCACATATACCAATTTCGCGAAAAATTCATCAAGGCTGAATTTATTTAATGCAATGATGATGGCTGCCTTAATATTGTCTGCTATTTTGCGTAATTCATTATTCCACTGAGACGTGCAGAGCACTCGCTCAATTAACTCCCACTTGCTGTTGATATAGTGCAGAGTAACGTAGAGATAGACGGTTTTTCCAATAATCATCTGTCCACATGTCGAGAGTGACTTCTCCATTGCTTTAACTAAGCTGCATTCGCAATTCTCTGATTATTCATGTATTTATGCCGCGTAAACATAAAACCATGTCTGCATTTGTGATCGGAGAAATGACAAACAACAAGCCCTACTCTACACTGCCCAAAAAATTTGCTTTAAATATATAAAATATAAAAACTCTTTAAATATAAAAAGCATACTTACAGTCTTTGAGTCAGAACAGCCGGCATTGTAGTCTACTCTCCCAGGATCAGGACACAGTCCTCCATAAAATGCGCTGCACACATCTGAATATTTGGGTTGAAGTGTTCTGGAACAGTGTTGTAAATACAACTTGACCACTGATTTATAGTCGTGTCCATTTTTGGAAGACCAAACAAAGTAGTTTCGCTTTCACAACGAAACACAGCGTCACACATGACGGCCTAGAGTGAGCAGAGGCCAGGGGATAAAGTGAGGAACAGCCGGCAGGCTGAGTGAGCAGAGGCCAGGGGATAAAGTGAGGAACGGCCGGCAGGCTGAGTGAGCAGAGGCGATCGTCCTCTTTTGGAAGGCCAAACAAAGCTTCTCATCATAAACCTCCACCAATAACTTCAGTTTCCATGTCTTTAAATACAAATATTTACAAGATTATATTAAAGCCCTGTGAAGCTGTGGTTTACAGTGAATTTATAACAGCTAAGGGGCGTTGTTAGGCACAACATCCTTGTGGCCCAATGACCCTGAACCAAAGACTGTTTCTATCTAAATTTTAGCTTTACTATGTAATAAATCTTAACAAACCATACAAGCCATACAAATTTGCTTAACATAGCATCATCTCATACAAATATTCTCAGTCAACATGTCTATGCAGAATGTTATGCGATGTTTGATAAATGTCGATAAAAAACTATTGCGAAATTATGGCGTTTCCATTAAAGGGGTCATATAATGCGATTAAAATTTTTCCTTTCTCTTTGGAGTGTTACAAGCTCTTGGTGCATAAAGAAGATCTGTAAAGTTGCAAAGACTAAAGTCTCAAATCCAAAGAGATATTCTTTATAAAAGTTAAGAGTCAACCACGCCTACCTAAAACGGCTCGTTCTAACACGCCCCCACATATCTACATCACTATGTGGGAAGATTTGCATAACGCCGCCCAAATGTTCACGCAAAGAAAGAAGGTGTAACTTTGATTCTCGCTGTAGTATTGTAGTATGCGCTTGTTGTTTGTCGTTTCTCCGATCACAAATGCAGACATGGTTTTATGTTTACACGGCGTGATACGCAACGCTA
>NW_015537967.1:253114-259093 GCF_001515605.1 Sinocyclocheilus anshuiensis
TCAGACCGATGAGCTTTGTAAAAATCGACGCGTTTCAGAAAGGCGGGGCATAGAGGAGAAACAATAATGTACAGTATGTGGAAAATAATGTGGTTTTTTTACCTTAAACCTGCATAAACACATTGCATTACACCAAATACACAAAATAATGTTCTTTTTAGCAACGTCATATGACCCCTTAAATGTTATGCGACTAAAACATAATTTTTTCCTCGTGATAAGTCATGATGATCGATGTTGGTAGCGTTATGTATATCACAGCTATTATTTTTAATTGAAGGAGACATAGATGTGTATCTTTAGCAAAGCAGCGCTTCTGGGGCACTTCGGAAATGTTAGCATTAGCATTGACTAGAGTGGCCGCGATCAGCTCCGGTGGCCTTGTCGGAGCTGTAATGCACCACAGATATGTGCAGTATAAATAAGGGGTTATCCAAGCGTTAATGCCAAGGATTATAGTATATTAAAGAATGAACATGTGGCTTTTACGTATGCCAGATGACTTGTAAATGCAAAAAGAAAAAAAAAAAACCTGTTTCCATTGCAGTTTTGCAATATATTCCTTTTTCGAATTGCCTAAAAAAAAAACATCTCGTGTGAGTTTTATTTTTTTTTTGTGATATATGGGAGCTTTTGCTAAATTGACAAGTTTCCATTAGGCGTATTTTCAATTCGCAATTGTGACACCGGAGAGATGTAGAGCGGGTAATAATGAGAGAAGAGATAAACTAGTGGCTGTGCTGACTGAAGACAAACAGATATGAGGAGAACTAAAAGCAAAAACAAAGAGAAAACAGAGCGGAGAGGGACAGCTAACCAACCCGAGTCACAAAATAATATCAAAGATCATTTGTGTTCTTTCAGTTTAACAGTTCTAAGATGTTTTTATATTAAGCATCGATCAATAATTGATGAAACAATGTTAAATCAATGCAAAATAATTTAATGCAGAGTAAGACTCGAGTTATAGCCACAGAAAAAGTTTAAAGGGGTCATATGATGCTGCTAAAAAGAACATTATTTTGTGTATTTGGTGTAATGAAATGTGTTTATGCGGTTTAAGGTTAAAAAAAACATTATTTTCCACATACTGTACATCATTGTTTCTCCTCTATGCCCCGCCTTTCTGAAACACGTCGATTTTTAAAAAACTCATCGTTCTGAAAAGTGAGGTGTGCTCTGATTGGCCAGCTTATCCAGTGTGTTATGATTGGCCGAATGCCTCAAGCGTGTGACAGAAATGTTACGTCCCTTACCATATTGTGATGCCTGCGGCAACCACGGGACGACCCCGGGCTGGACTCCGCTTCCCAGCGCTGGAGAGAACTCAAGGAGCGGAAGGCCTGCGATCGGACGCCGAGGTTGCTTTGTTTCTTCTCGATAGGAGAGTAACACCGTGTCTACAACAGCTAAAGTCTGCCTACACTGGGCGCAATCAAACGACCGTTGAAAACCATTTGAAATGTGTGTCAGCACGTCATAAATAGAACCCGGCAGCAGTTTTCTGTTGGGTATTTGTTGCGCCGCGCCGCTCACGTCCGATGTAGACACGGTGTAACATTGGTTTTGCTTTGTTTCACAGAACTAATCGTTGCCTGGGTTGCGTACGTATATATGGGGTGGAGCTATCAGAATAGAGGCAAGACCCTTTTGGGGTAGGGGCGTGTTTGTTTTGGTGATTTCAAATATCAACATTGGCTACCAGAAATCACTTACTCTGCCTTTAAGCAGTGTAATAACAGATTCTTTATTACTTCACAGGATAATCAAAAATGTATTATATGTTACATAATACACAAAATGTATACCAAATGTTTTATTTTTGCAAAAGATAATCAACAGTTTATTAAATTATATTAAAATCAATGTGAAATAATTAAATGCAAAGGCTTCTGCACTCAAACATGACAGCATCTTGCATATTACTCTTTGATTTATATTTATTTTCAGCACTTCACTGGACAACGTGTATTTTATTTTTATTTATTTTTTTTTACATATATTTGACCACAAATTAAGCTCTGAATACCTCTGACATATGTTTGTTATTTATGTGTTTTCTGCATTTAAATATCTCTCCCACACAAGACTTTTATTTTGGCTTGGTGACCTGACGTCATGAGACTGCGCTGCGCTGCTGTGTCTGTGACTCGTCTGAAGAAAGGTTGGTGTTTTTAAGCGTTTAAAGTGTTTTTTTTTTTTTACGTTAAGGCAGTGTTATAGTTTTTACAAGCTATGTAAAATGAATCATTCATTGTAACGTTGCAGTGTTTCATCCAAAAAAAAATTTTTGTGAGTAAATCGTGTCTGAACATGATTAACAAACACGGTGCTTTTCACTTCGCTCCCTAGCCTAGATCGTGAAGTAGTTTGTAGTAAACGCAAATTCAGTCGCCGTGATGAGAGAAACGGAGCGTTTTGAAACTCCCAGTCAATTGAATCAATTGCTTTGCAAAGTGATTCAGTGATTCGATTCGTTCGAATCACCGCACACAGACGAGAAAAAGAGCGGGAATGCAACGAAAACAACAAACACGAGTAATAACGGCTTTTACTAACCAACTTCAAACGTTTTCATGAGTGTAATCTATTAAATGTAACCTACAAATCATTAAATACCAAATATACAACACAAAAACTTCAATGCCCTTCTGTATAGTTTTGTTTTAAGACCATTAACTATTACTCTGACTGATTCCCTTAGCAGTGCACTGACTACTGAACTAGGGAGCCGACTGAGACACACATTGAGAGCTAGTTTGAATTTATTTTTCTTTCTGTCAATTATTATCTTAAACAGATCCTTAAAAACTCCTGCTGAAGCAGCTGAGATCCACGGGACTCGATTATAAAGATGGCGTTTATTAAAGAGGAGAGTGAAGATATAAAGATTGAAGAAGTATTCAGTCTGAAACAAGAAGATACTGAAGATCAAACAGGTTGGTTTTCTCATTCTCAAAGCTGAACTCACTCATTTGATCTATTAAAATGTCTAAACCTCAACAGAAATAAATGATATTTTTGAAGAACGTCATATATGACTGTCCTGATTAAAGCAGTTTTATTTGACAATTGAATACAAATTGTGTAACATCAAACAACATCTCCATTTGAATTTAAAAACAATGTAAACCATTAATTTATAGCACTTGATTGTGCTTTTTTTTTGTTTGTAAACAAGGTGAGTCATCAATTTTTACTAATGGCAACGTTAAATCTGTATTAGAACAATATACATAAAACAATATTGAGTATGAAAAAAAAAATTGTACTGCAAAATCATTCGATTTATCCAGTTCACTTTTTTGTGTAACTTTCCACAATATGCATTGTTTCAAAGTAGCTTTGCAGAAAGTCTTATCTGTTATCAGAGGTGACCGTGTCAAATTACTAATTTATACAAATCATGCAGTTCAGTAATGATGGTATTTAAAAAGAGATGATGAACATTATTAAAACTTTTTTTTAAGATTGCATTTTAAGAAGAATTTGGCGTTTTTGTATGTTGGTTCAGGGTTGGCATTGTGTAAAGTTCTGTAAAATCTCTGCTCAGGTGTTTGGTCATCTCAGATCTTTGTAAGGGCTGGCAGGGCTCTACGCTTACTTTTCTTTTTAGGAGCACTTGTGCTCCTAACTTAAAAAATGTAGGAGCACATTCAAAATTTTAGGAGCACCTTCTAATCAATAATCCAAAATGTTACCAAAATGTAGCCTTCCCATTACGAGGTAATATTTGACTCCTCTAACTTTATTAAAAGTATCATCTTTTGTCAAATTCTTAAAAAAATTATATTTTAAAAGCTTTTTAAAAAGTGTAATTAAAAAGACAGAATAAGAGTAGAATAAGAAACATAAGTTAAAAATCAAATTAAATCCGTATTAACAAAATTAATTTGTAGAGGTGGCACAGAAGAACACAAAAGTGGCTTGATGTACTTTCAGACATTTAATGAGGCTCAGAAGTGGAATGAGTGCAATTAAATCCATAAATCCATGATGATATTAATGTTTTAAATATACAATTTTGAATATAGAAGTATTAAATGATTTAAATAACTGAAAAGATACTTTAAAAATTAAACAAACTGCCAGCAGGTGGCGGCAAGTCTTATGTTTATCACTGAATCATTCATTCAGTTGATTAATTCGAACGGCTGATTATTCAAGAATGAATCAAGTGACTGTCTTTATGAATGGGTAATCATGAATCACTGACTCACTAGATTCGTTTAAAAAACCCCGTTCATTCATAAACGAAACACCGCTGTGTTTGAATGGAGATGCGCAGCGGCTCCGCTGCGTCTTTGTTTTAAACTATTTTCGACGACGAAATAGAGAAAAATCAGACAATAGTGTGCTCGCTACACTGCACAATGAATCTCTTATTTTTACACCCTGTCTACACTTTGCTTATTAAAGGATTCGTGAGATATGTCTGTGATACATTACTCAACGCTGCAAAAACATGTAGAAACCTTTGAAGCTCCCCTGAGTGCAATCACAAGAATGATGATGATCGGGTCAGTCGCACTGGTGCTCCTAAAAAAAATTTCATAGTCGCATGCAGTAGTTTTCAGTCGCAAATGCGACTGAAATGGTCGCACTGTCGAGCCCTGGCTGGATCCAGACTGGAGCTGGCATCATCTCTAGTAGCCTATCCAGGGGTGCGTTTCCCAAAAGCAACTATGGTCGCAAGCTCCATCGTTACCAATAGAGTTCAGTGGAACTAACAGCCATAGTTAGCTAACGATGCTTTTGGGAAACGCACCCCCAGAGCTGGAAACAGAAAAGCAGATAGAGAATAATTAGCATCTGTTGTTCGTAATATTTCAAGCAAAAGATATTAGGGCTGTCGCGATTCGTCAATTTTATTAGACTATTCGATTTTTTCGACTAACTGGCAAAATACCGGAAGTGGCGCATTTCACGGACGAGAATGTATAAAACACATTATTAGTCTGTTTTCCAAGGCTGCATGATATATTAAATAATTAAGCATAATTGTGAATTAACACAATTTAATTAAATAATTATATGCGATGTAGTTCTAATACAGTACATGCGCTTTAATTATTTACATGCGTGTAGGTTAAGTATGTGCGTCTCACAGCGGCTCCGTTCACAGTAGTTCCTCAGGAACTGTTATCATTTACATGTGTAGAGCGTCTCAAACTCCATCTCTGCATGTTGTTGTGAGTTTGGGTTTATTATAACGTTCATCTGGGAACGCAACGTGTGCCATTTAATCAGATTTGTAAAGTAAATCATTTATAAATCTACGCAAACTCAGGAGAATACATCGCGGTTTCAAAATAAAAGCTCAAACCCTCTCTCTGAGTTTACACGTTTTGATGTCCACATATTCATTCAATTACAGTGGCTATAGCATTTCTGTCCTAAAGAAATGGCCAAATATTAAAGATTAAGTGGACATTTGAATGAAATGGTGCTTGGTCAATATGAAACAAGTATTAGATCGCACAGCAATGTGTAAAAACAATCGTCAGGCCGTTGGCGCCCCCTGCAGGCCCTTGTTGTAATGCGTAATGTACATTAGCTCTATTGTTATGTTGCACTTAACTTTTTTACTATTGGATTTTATTTGGTTTAATGAAATATAGTTTAATAAAATATTCCTATATTCTTAATTGGACTTTTTTGGTGTGGGAAATTAATCGTTTAGATTAATTGATTAATCGATAAATTAGATAAATTAGTAATCGAAATAAAAATAGTCGTTAGTGGCAGCCCTAAAAGATACAAAAAGTTATAACTGGAGTACAAGATTATGAGATGCATTATGTGAATGCTTGGCTAAAGAGATGTGTCTTTAATCTAGATTTAAAGGGGTCATATGATGCTTTTTTAAAGATCATTATTTTTTGTATTTGGTGTAACAGAATATGTTGACATGCTTTAATGTTCAAAAAACACATTATTTTTCAAATACTGTACATTATTGTAGGTCCTCTATGCCCC
>NW_015537967.1:262483-281040 GCF_001515605.1 Sinocyclocheilus anshuiensis
GTCTACTCCATCTTTTCTGTCCTAAAGAAATGCCCAAATATTAAAGATTAAGTAGACATTTGAATGAAATGGTGCTTGGTCAATATTAAACAAGGATTAGATCACACAGTAATGTGTAAAAACAATCGTCAGGCCGTTGGCGCCCACTGCAGGCCTTTGTTGTAATGCGTAATGTACATTAGCTCTATTGTTTATAATACATTATGTATTTTAACAATTTTGTTCAATAAAACCATATGATTTATTGCTTTTGATACTTTTTTACTTTTGGATTTCATTTGGTTTGATGAAATATAGTTTAATACAATATTCTTAAGTACAATTGTTGGACTTTTTTGGTGTGGGAAATTAATCGTTTAGATTAATTGATTAATCGATAAAGTAGTCGATAGATTAATCGAAATAAAAATAGTCGTTAGTGGCAGCCCTAAAAGATACAAAAAGTTATAACTGGAGTACAAGATTATGAGATGCATTATGTTTAGGTACACGGGTGTTAAACCATTTAGGGCCTTATAAGTAACAGGGTTGCCAACTTCAGAAAAGGAAAACAAGGGACAATCCTGGTTCTTTATAGAAGAATAAGGAACATGTCGTAGCTGTTGGGCAAAAACCTTATATCTCCATATTTTGTCAATTTTATTTTTTTCATGAATCATTACTATTGGTTACCTTTTATGTCTCTATGTGGGTTTTGTGAATATTTAACAATGAAAGCATTAAAATGACCTTGTGAACAAACGTCAAAACTCCATTGGATCCTTAAGCTGTCAGTAAAAGCTTGTAACGCCACCCAGCCATCTTGAATCGAAGTGCCGCCAGCTTAAGGTAAGCAGCGATCTTTCTTTTCAGGTTTTACAAGTTCATTTTTAAATAATTTCAAAATTATCCCTAGGTGGTTGCAAACTCTGTTAAAATTATGCAGTCTACTAGAGCTGCACGATTAATCGTTAAAAGATCTCGATTCAGACACCCACGCGATCTCATTTCTAAATGACAACGATTCCCCGAGTCAATTAAACCTCTGACAAAGTCTTACCGGATCATTCAAATCTGTGTTCGCACTGCCGCTGACACAAAATAGCAGTTACTTACAATGTTTGGTTAAGAAACATCGTCACAAACTGTCTTTTCAACTACACAGTGTTATTTCGGTCTTACAGTCATTCATATTATCACAGAAATACTGGGGTGAAAGTTTATAGTTCAGATATAAACATTGATGTCTATATGGCAGTGATCAAAATGGAGCAAATCCCCGTTTGAAAGTAACTGCGCTTCAAATAACGTTTGTGTCAATTGCATTGAAGTGGCGAAAAGTGACTTAAAAATGTATTTGTCATTGAATGAATTAATTAATTCAAGAGAATTGTTCAAAAACGCTGATTCATCAGTAATGAAACAAGTGAAGTAGGTTTATGAGTGAGTCGTTCAATCATTGATTCAAAAAACTTTTTCATAATTTTAATATTAAAAATCGGTGTATTAAATATATACACTACCAGTCAAAAGATTTTTTAATGCTTTTTAAAGCAGTCTCTTCTGCTCACCAAGCCTGCATTTATTTGATCCAAAGTACAGCAAAAACAGTAAAATTTTGAAATATTTTTACAATTTAAAATAACTGCTTTCTATTTAAATATATTTTAAAATCTAATTTATTCCTGATTTCAAAGCTGAATTTTTAGCATCATTACTCCAGTCTTCAGTGTCACATGATGCTTCAGAAATCATTCTAATATTCTGATTTGCTGTTAAAAAAAAACATTTATTATTGTTATGTTGAAAACAGTTTAGTAAATTTTCAGGTTTCTTTGATAGAAAGTTCAGAAGAACAGCATTTATCTGAAATAGAAATCTTTTGTAATATTATAAATGTCTTTATCATACTTTTGATCAATTTAAAGGATCCTTGCCAAATAAAAATATTAATTTATATAATTTCTTTTGAATGGTATAGTCATAGTGTATAATGTTACAAAAGCTTATTTCAGATAAATGCTGATCTTTCTATTCATCAAAGAATCCTGAAAAAATGTACTCAAGTGTTTTAAATATTGATTAAAATAATAATAAAAATGTTTCTTGAACAGCAATTAGCATATAAGAATAATTTCTGAAGGATCATGTGACTGGACTGAGTAATGATGCTGAGAATTCAGCTTTGATCACAGGAATAAATTACATTTTGAAATATATATTAAATAGAAAGTAGTTGTTTTAAATTGTAAAAATATTTTGCTGTATTTTGGATCAAATAAATGCAGGAAGCATTGCTGAGCAGAAGAGAATTCTTTAAAAAACATTAAAAATCTTACTGTTCAAAAACATTTGACTGGTAGTGTATATTAAAATGTTTAATAATTAATTCAAATTAATTAAACACTTTTAAATTGACTGCAGCAATAATATTTTGCCACACATTATTTTGTTTAGTTCAGAATCGTGGGAGAATCGTGATCTCTATTTGAGACAAAAAAAATCGTGATTCTCAATTTATCCAGAATCGTGCATCTCTACAGTCTACCTGTCTAACAAAATTTAGCTCTAATGTCAACATTGTAATTAAAGATGGAATGAATAATTTGCTGAGATGACTAGTATATGTGTGCGATGTGACGAGAAATTATCATGGGAAAATATACAAAATAGACCATATCATTTCTATTTTGTAATATCAATGTTGTATAGTACCGATTACAGGACTTTCATTAGTTTATCTAGATAAACTATTACTTTTTTCAACATGAGGTTTCTTTAACTTGTTTTGGTCAAACTAAGTTTATATCACTGCTGTTTTTTTAATACAATAGCAGTGTCTGTGGAGAAAATGTGTGCGATGGTCAGTGTGTCACATGAGGGAAGAAAGCTAGTTATAGTGTAGATAGTAAGGGTTGCACCAACTTGTCAACATCAATGCTCTGCCATGATGCTTTAAGCTTGACGTCGACTAGTCGCTGGTTCTATAGAGGGCGCAACAGGATAAGAAATCTTTGAAGGACTTCCACATTTACGCTCCGTTTCCAAACAGTTAAAATGACAAATAAATACATACTCTGAAATAGAGCCCGACCGATATATCGTTTAGCCGATATATCGGTAACGGCGAATATGCCGCTGATATTAACTTTTTTTTTTTACAGCACATATAACACAGATAAAATGCTTGAAATGGTGTAATTACTTAGTTTGTCCAGCAGAGTGTGCTCCATTGTTTGCTACTGGCGACCTGGATGAAACGCTTTAAAGCTTATCTTATAAGTCTATGGAAAACCATTGAAACTTTGAATGGCCATATCTCCGTAAAGGCGTGGCGAATCCACACCAAATTCGGGGGATCCCTTCAACTATAATAGACACAAAGAATATCGGCCGATATATCGATATCGCCTTTTTTTTTTTACTACCTAATATCGGTATCGGCCCCAAAAAAACCCATATCGGTCAGGCTCTACTCTGAAAGCGCTCTTCAAGACGTGTGATTATATTACTGGATGCTCGAAATTGAATGGGAGAATGCACATTTTAAACAGCTTATTGTACAGGTAATTTAATCAGCATTCTAATCTAATGGGCTGCTGCACTGTAAAGCCCCGTTCACACCAAGAACGATAACTATAAAGATAACTATAAAGATAACGATATTAGCGTCCACACCAGGAGATCCACTGGCGCGTTCGCGAGATAGTGACACCAGCCAACACTTGCACTTCAGTAAGGAGGTCTCTTGTTCAGGCAGCAGCATTCAAGCGTTAGCTTATTCGACCGTAAGTGCCCTGCGAAGTGGACTTAAACTTCAACTTTACTGTTCAGTGCACTGATGTCAGACTCATTTTGGATAATAAAGTTTATTGTTAAATTGTTAAATGCCCTGCCTCCATTACATATCTTTGTCACGTCATTATAAGTGTTTGATAAACACATTTTTTGCAATGATCACTCATATGTGGTGATGTATATACTGTATTCTATATATAGTACCAGTCAAATGTTTGGACACACGAATCGGAAAGTGTCCAAACTTTTGACTGGTACTGTACTATAATAGACACAAAGAATATCGGCCGATATATCGATATCGCCTTTTTTTTTTTACTACCTAATATCGGTATCGGCCCCAAAAAAACCCATATCGGTCAGGCTCTACTCTGAAAGCGCTCTTCAAGACGTGTGATTATATTACTGGATGCTCGAAATTGAATGGGAGAATGCACATTTTAAACAGCTTATTGTACAGGTAATTTAATCAGCATTCTAATCTAATGGGCTGCTGCACTGTAAAGCCCCGTTCACACCAAGAACGATAACTATAAAGATAACTATATTTGCGTCCACACCAGTGAATGATATCGTCTGTTTATTCTAAGCGCACGCTCGTCTGCCGGTTTTAAATTCTTGAGCTCGTTACAGCAGGATGGATTCTGATTGGCTGTCAAATTTTTATCGATCAGCTGGAGAAAAATAGTTTTGAAAATGATACCAACGATATCGTTTCTCTTTGTCTTTATCGTTATAGTTGCGGTGTGGACTCTGCTATTCTTTAATATTGAGAACGATTTTTAGAACTATATCTTTATCGTTATCTTTATAGTTATCGTCCTTGGTGTGAACGGGCCTTAACGCACACACATAGGCTACAGACAGTAGCTCGTACATCACGCGCAGATCGCGAGCACACAGAATCATGTGTGGAGTTCAACTCGACTTTCATCACATAAAAGTCGACTTTAAAAAATCAGAAGTCGTTCAACCCCTAATAGATAGTGACAGCACAGATGGAGAGAGCAACAGAGAGGGAAAAAAGAAAGAGAATGAGGAAACGACACTGGAGAGTGTAGTGAGAGGAATTTGAAATGGAAGCAGGTACAGTGAACAATGTGTTAATGACTCAAAAGATGTACAGGAATTTTTATGTATAATGAGTGGTAATTAGTGATGAATGGATAAATGGGCACATTTCACAGCAGTAGTACACATGTTTACATGTACTGTTTTTTTTGTTGTATTTTTAAGATTCCGGTGATGACACTGAGGATGATACAGTTGGAGGAAGAAAGAGAAAGAATGACCGCAGTTGGAAGAAGCGTGTTAATAAAAGGCGAAGAATGATGGGACAACCGTATGTTGGGATTAGAGGGAACGAAGAAGTTGACATGGAGCCCCGGGCGATGGGACCAAGCTGTCAGTCTGCTGGATGCGTAAAGTCCTCCAAGCATCACTGCAGTACAATTGGAGAAGCAGACAGAGAGAACATTTTTAAATGTTTTTGGGAGAACATGAACTGGGAGGAGAAAAAAATGTATGTGCGTGGTTTGGTGGATGTCATCCCTGTAAAGAGAAGAAGGGGGTGTAACAATTCAAGAAGGTTATCTACTCTTATTTACTTTTTAAAAGTTGATGGACAGAGAAGAAGGGTGTGTAAAAGTTTCTTTTTGTCAACGCTTGGATTAGGGCAATGGTCTGCTCTTAACTGGGTGCAAGAGGCAGGAAATACACAGCAGAATGCAACATCACACCTCAGACGTGAGGATCGTGAGTTCATGAAGAGTTTTCTGCAGGAACTCCCTAAGATGACTTCCTGCTACTGTAGGTCATCAGCATCAAAACAGTTCCTGGAGCCTGGCTTTCAGTCCATGACTGGCCTGTATAAAGTCTACCATCGTGCTGCTGAGGAAAAGATGCTGAGGCCCTTCTCAAGACAGGTGTTCTCAGAAGAATTTAAGCAGCAGAACCTGAGTCTTAACCATCCAAAGAAAGACCAGTGTAATACATGCTGTTCCATCAAGACTGGTAACTTGCCAGATAATGAGTGGCAGGTCCACTTTCTTAAAGAGGAAGAGGCCTGTGTGGTAAACGTGCAGGACAACAATGACACCATTGTCAAGACTGAAATTAAAAGTGAATGGTGAAAAAGGATTCTGCTTGGTCTTAAAGACCACGTTCTCAAATCAGAAAACAGTTTGTCCAAAAAGAATGATTAATTTCTCAATTTAGATTTTGCTATCGGTGTGGTCTAGGTGGTCATACAGCATATGCCTGTGCCGAGACAAACTACTTTCCGTTTGGCTTTCATATGGAATGCTTTTTTATGAACATACGGGACAATTTTGTATTATATGGAACGGTTGGCAACCCTAGTGAGTTCTAACATTTTGTAATCGATATGTAACTTAGGTTGCCAGTGTAAAGATGATAAAATTAAGGTGAAATGATCATATATTCTCAACCTGAAAAGAACTCTAGAAGCTGCATTTTGGACTTATCGTAGCTTGTGTATTGAAGATGCAGGACAACCACCTAGCAGTGCATTACAATAGTCCAGTCTACAGGTCATGAACACAAGAACTAGCTTTTCTGCTTCAAAAAATAGAAACATTTCCAAGATGCAGAACGTTATCTTAAAGGGATAGTTCATGAAAATTTGATGTTTATCTGCTTACCCCCAGGGCATCCAATATGTAGGTGACTTTGTTTCTTCAGTAGAACACATTTGATGATTTTTAACTCAAACCGTTGCAGTCTATCAGTCGCATAATGCATGGCAATGGTAACAAAATCTATGAGAGTAAAAAAAAAACATGCACAGACAAATCCAAATTAAACCCTTTGGCTCGTGACGACACATTGATGTCCTAAAAACATCAAATTTTCATTTTTGGGTGAACTATCCCTTTAAGGTGGAAGAAGGCTGTTTTTATAATATGTGACGAAGACATTACAGTACATCCTTCTAGATGCAAATTGTTTTCTAAAAGCTTCTATGTATAGGGTTTTGGCCCAATAAGTAATGTATTTTTTTTTCTTATCTTAATTTAATGTAAGAAAATTGGTTATCCGATTTTTTATATCTGTAACACATTCTGTTAATTTACATAATTTAGAAATTAATCTGGTCTCGATGGAAATATATAACCGAGTATTATCAGCATTAAAATGGGAACCTTAAAACTAGCAATATAAGAAGCATTCCAATTGTATTTGTTATAGAATACTGTCTGTAGTTTTTCTGTTTTGTTTTTTTTTACGTTTTATTAGTTTTTCTGTTGTGAAACCGGGGCGGGGTGAATAATAGTTTGGGAAAATTAATGATTAATAAACGGACTGCAAAATGTGGCTAGTTTATTTATTTATTTTTTCTTTAACCATTCCAACCCAAGTCTACCCATTACACTAAGTGAGGTATGGTGGAGTGCAATCAAGTCACAAAGGCTGTAATTATATAAATAAAAAGTATGATGCACTGCATGATTCAGAGTGGCGTGTTACTGTGTTCATTTACACACAAGTTGTTCCACATGTAAATGGTCCAGTGTTTTCAGTGTCTCAGAGTGCCTTGTTGGCAGTAAATACTGCAGCACACAAGCTCCAAATCTGAATGTGCTGTGAGTTTGAGATGTTTATAACATGCATTTGAAAACAAAACATTTCTACCCCGCGGCTGCAAAACTCGGGGTACGTTTACACAATAACGATATGCTAAAAATGGAAAAGATTTTCCTTTGCATGTGAAACTTTTCAAAAATGCAGTCAAAAACGCTGTCAAAATGATCCCCATTCACATGGATCCAGGAAACTGCTGTATTACTTATGCCAGGCCAGTAGTTGGCAATGTCATTTTGTAAAGAAATACTACAAATGTGACATCAGCATTTTCACAAATTCACATTTTTGTAGTTTACACAGAGACCCATTTTCAAAGACCCAAAACCCATTTTCAAAGGTTTGCTTTTTCAGGCCCCGATAACACTTTAGAATAGGGAACACTTATTCACTTAACTACAACTTTTCACTCAATAAATTCCTAATTTGCTGCTTGTTAATAGTTAGTAAGGTAGTTGTTAAGTTTAGGTATCGAGTAGGATTAAGGATGTAGAATAAGGCAATAATATGTGCTTAATTAGTTCTAATAAATGGCTAATATTCTATTAATATGCATGCTAATAAGCAACTAGTTGAGAGACCCTAAAACAAAGTGTTACCCAGGCCCCCAAAATGCAGTTGGTATGTAAAGGAACTGCCAAAATGCATAAAAAGCTTTTAGTTTTTACATTGTTTTGTAATTTCCTTCAGTTAGGGCCACAGCCCTGCAGAGTTTAGCTTCAACCCTAACAAATCAAGTCCTTCAGGCTTATTTGAAAACATGGTATGTGTGTTGGAGTAGGGTTGGGACTAAACTTTGCAGGGCAGAGGCCCTGAGTTTTGCATCCCTGATCTACCCAAATTTATAATGAGTGTTATGTATATGTTGTCAATAAAAGAAAAGCTTTAAGGTCTCCCTGTGGTTTTTCACTAGAAATTATTTTTGTGTGGTTTAATGTTTGGAAGCAAAGAAATAAGGCAGCCACATATTAGAATTGTAATCCTACATTTAGATATAATCATATTTCTTCTTGTACATAGTATATATTTTAGAAATGGATACTATTTAGTAAGCACTTAAGCCACTAGATTTTGAACCAACTACAGCTTATTTATTGACTCTGCAGCATTTTAAAGGTGGGATAAGGCTTTTGTACCAATGTTGGAATTGTGATTATCAAAGGACGAACAAAACACAACACCCAATTTCTTCACTGTAAAAGATCTGCATAATTAGCATGTTAAGATATTTTTGGTTCAATTCATGCTTCTGTTTTAGCAGAGTTTAACAAGAAAATTACTAGCTATCCCATTTATATCATTAACACACACTGCGAATGTATATTTGTGAAGTTTTGTCAGGTGAGGAACTATAGAACCGAGTATCATTGGCATAACAGTGAAATCTAATGTTTCTCTGGGAATCTCAGAATCATATAGGAGACAAGTAAAGGACCTAATATTGAGCCCTGTGGTACTCCATACTTTGAGAGAATATTGTGGTCGGTGTTGTTTAAGATCTGATAGCTCTAAAATCGAGAGATCGCTTTAATAAGTTATCCATGTTACAGTGGAGTTTAAATCCTGACTGATATTGTTCACAAATACAACAAAATTTAACATTATTTAAAAGGACCATTTTTTTTTCTAATATTTTAGACCAGGGATGTCAAACTCAGTTTCTGGAGGGCCACAGCCCTGCAGCATTGAGCTCTAAACGGCTCCATCAAACCTAACTTTAGTTTTGAAGTAATCTTTAAGACCTTGATTCAGGTGTGTTGGAGCTAAACTCTGAAGGACTGTGACTATCCAGGATGAATATTAGATTTGGGCCATTGTTGCTTTCTGTGCCACTGTTGCTTTTAAATGGGGAACTTTCAACTTGTGTTTTGTCTCTTTTCGCCCTAGGCCTGATGGTGATGAAAGAGGAGAGTGAAGTACTAGACGAAATGCAAGATAAAGATCGGTATAAGAAACATCATGATTTCATAACTGGACAACAATCATTTAGTTGCTCACAGATTGAAAAGACTTCAAGAAAAAGAGCTCAAAAGATAGGGACTAGAATTAATTTCACCTGCCAACAGTGTGGTAAGAATTTCAATCAACATGGAAACTTTAAAGTCCACATGAGAGTTCACACTGGAGAGAAACCGTATACATGTCAACAGTGTGGAAAGAGTTTCACTCAAAAAGCAACCCTTAAAAGCCACACGAGTGTTCACACCAGAGAGAAGCCATACACATGCGAACAGTGTGGAAGCAGTTTCACTCAGCAAGGAAGCTTTAATAGGCACATGATACTTCACACCGGAGAGAAGCCTTACACCTGCAAACTGTGTGGGAAAAAATTCACTCAAAAAGTACACCTTAAAGTCCACATGACAAATCACACTGAAGGAAACTCTTTCACCTGCCAACCGTGTGGAAAAGGTTTTAACAGAAAAGAAGACCTTGAAGTCCACATGATGGTTCACACTGAAGGGAGCCCTTTTACCTGCCAACAGTGTGGAAAAAGTTTTAACAAAAAAAGAAACCTTAATGCACACGTGAAAATTCACACTGGAGTAAAGCCTTACTTGTGTCCTGAATGTGGAATAAGCTTCAACCAAAGAGGAAACCTTAACAGGCATATGAAAACTCACACTGGAGAAAACCGTTTTACCTGCAAACAGTGTGGAAAACGTTTTATTCGAAAAGGAAACCTTAATTACCACATGAGAATTCATACCGGAGAGAAGCCTTACACGTGCCCTCAATGTGGAAAGAGTTTTACACATAAACAGACTTTTAAAGTCCACATTAGAATTCACACTGGAGAGAAACCTTACGCCTGCGAACTGTGTGGAAAGAGCTTCACTCAAAAAGGACACCTTAAAATCCACATGACAAATCACGCTGAAGGAAGCTCTTTCACCTGCCATCTGTGTGGAAAAAGTATTAACAGAAAAACAAACCTTAATTCCCACATGAAAATTCACACTGGAGAAAAGTCTTACACGTGCCTTCAATGTGGAAGGAGTTTTATGCATAAACAAACTCTTAAAATCCACATGAGAATTCACACCGGAGAGAAGCCTTTCACATATCGAGACCTGAAATGTAATTTGCAAGCTCATTCTGGAAAGAAACTGAAGAGTTCTGAATGTGCTAAGAGGTTTAGAAAAAGGAGACGTTTTAAAGATCACCTGCACATTCACTCTGGAGAAAGGACATTTGACTGTGGTCAGTGCATTAAAACTTTTCTTTTGCCATCGCATTTACAGATACACCTGAAAAGTCATGCGGATGTGAGACCCTATTTTTGTTCTGTGTGTGGAAAGAGTTTCAAATGGCCCAGCAATTTAAAATGGCACCAGAAAATGCGTATCTGTAAAATTAAGGCTGCATTCACACCGCAGCTGAATGCGGGCCAAATCTGAACATTCCTTAGTCGAAACATTTGATTCAGATTGGGGAACACAGTGTGTTCTCATTGTTAAATTTGTTTTTCAAAGAGTCCTGTGCGGCGTCTTCATTGGTTAATCGCTGTATTGATTGCATATATTAAAATACTTTGTAGTGGCAATGTTTTTGACTACTTTATGAAGACAGAATGGTTGGAATGTTTTTTTTTTTCTACTATTAAAATCTTTTTGTTTTTTATTAAAGGGGTCATTACATGAGAAACTAAATTTACTTTGATCTTTTGACACAGAAGAGGTCTTTTTATGCTTAATACATTCTGCAAGTTTCATAACTTAAATGCCTTTTTATTGATAATGAGGACATTTTATGTAATAACCTTCAGAACACGTCTCATTTTAGATCTAAGGTGACGTCAGCTAGGCAGTCGTTTGCATAAACACCGCCTCCAGAGCAAAGACATCAACATAAGCCCCGCCCACTGGCATTCAGCCGCTTAAAGGGTTAGTTCACCCAAAAATGAAAATTAGCCCATAAATTACTCACCCTCAAGTCATCCTAGGTGTATATGACAAGTCTTCTTTCAGACGAATCCAGTCGGAGTTATATTAAAAATAGTCTTTGATCTTTCAAGCTGTTTAATGCCACTCAGCGGGTGTTGCATGCATCAGTCCAAAAGAAGTTAAATAAAAAGCGCCCATCCATTAAAAAAAAGTGTCTCACACGGCTCAGAGGGGTGAACAAAGGCCTCCTGTAACGAATCGATGCGTTTTTGTAAGAAAAATATCCATATTCAAAACGTAATAATCACTTTAATGTAGCTTGCGCCAACAGTTGGCTTGATGCTGAATCGCTGGGCTGTGCTGAGATGGAGATGTCTGCAACAGCAACAGGTGGCCCTGGATTTGCAGGGATGGGGTTCAGATATTTCAAAAGTGTATCTGAAGAGAGAAATGGAGGAGTATATGTGACTATTGGGTGTTACATTTTCTTATTAAAAAAAGTTGATGTTAGTGAAACGGTAACATTTACAATAAGGTATCATTTGGTAATATTAGTGAATGTATTAACTAACTTGAACTAACAATGAACAATACATTTGTAACAGTATTTATTATTTTTGTTATGTTATTGAAAATTTACTTTATTTTTAATTGTTTCCAGTGAAACTGTAAAAATATAGGTACTGCCTAAGTCACATTATACATTATACACAAACAGAAAGAGTAATTACATCTGGTATTCCTGCACAAAACTGTATTAATTTGAACACTTCTCTATAGCATACAGTAGGCTACTGTTTAATCTTCAAAATAAATTTGAAAAGTGTTCGATTTCCAGTAGATGGCAGCAATGTTCTACTACAAACTAAACTGTATCCCTTTTAAACGTTATCACAGCAAATTAAACTCAGAAACGTACATCTTTAAAGTGAATTTTACAAAAAAAAAATTATATTTTAATAAGCCCAGTTATATACAAACATTACTAAATTAACCAATTCAAAATACAATAAATCCCCATACTACACAACTATAGCGTAAAAATATTATTAAAACCTGTTATCATGTGACACGAAAAATGGTACGATTATGTTACAAAATTTCGGATCTCTGAAACTCCAGGCATTGTTATTAGCCTATTTAATCTTCAAAATAAATTAGAAAAGTGTTCGATTTCCAGTAGATGGCAGCAATGTTCTACTAAACTATAGCCCTTTCTAATGTTATCACCACAAATTAAACTAAGAAATGTACATCTTTAAAGTGAATTTTTTTTATGTAAAATGTTTATATTTTAATAAGCCCACAGTTATATACAAACATTACTAAATTAGTCAATTCAAATGAAAAATACCAGAAATCCCAAATACTACACAACTATAGCATAAAAATAGTACCGTATTGACCCGAATATAAGACGATGTTTTTTTCTTGGAAATACATCTGAAAAAACGCAGTCGTCTTATAGACTTTGACATGTCAATAATACACCACAAACTTTTTATATCTAGTTTATTTATATGATCATCATCATCATCATTTATTATATCATATTACATCTGTCTTTGTCCCGTTTGTCTTCTTTTTTTTTCTTCCCTTGGCACCAGAGGACTTCGGTCTTTTAGACATTGTGATAGATGTTCACTAATAAATTATCACAATCAGGTAACTGATGTAACGTTATGTGGAAGTGCGGCTGCGCGGGGGATGATTGATCATGTGTCGAACCAGGGTGAGTAGGGAGAGCAATAAAATAGTTATGTTTTTGTGGGACGATCGCTTTTTGTAATATTTTAAATTCATAGTATTTAAGTAGTATTTGTAAAAAACAAATAGTTAAAAAAAAAAAAAGTCTCTCATTTTAACGCCCCTAGCATTTGCCTCATGTGACACGAAAAATGACACCATTATGTTTCAAAATCTCGAATCTCTGGAACTCTAGACATTTTTATTACCCTATTTTAAACTTTTAGACTAGGCTTTCTAGGCCAACATAGTTTGTTCACAAACTTTTTATATCTAGTTTATTTATATGATCATCATCATCATTTATTACATCATATTACACCTGTCGTTGTCCCGTTTGTCGTCTTCTTTTTTTTTCTTCCCTTGGCACCAGAGGACTTCGGTCTTTTAGACATTGTGATAGATGTTCACTAATAAATTATCACAATCAGGTAACTGATGTAACGTTATGTGGAAGTGTGGCTGCGCGGGGGATGATTGATCATGTGTCGAACCAGGGTGAGTAGGGAGAGCAATAAAATAGTTATGTTTTTGTGGGACGATCGCTTTTTGTAATATTTTAAATTCATAGTATTTAAGTAGTATTTGTAAAAAACAAATAGTTAAAAAAAAAAAAAGTCACTCATTTTAACGCCCCTAGCATTTGCCTATGCCACAGGCCGTAAAGTTTTTTTTTTTTATGTGCACATTCCATTTTTTTGTTGTTGCATGATTGCAGATAGCCATCATTTCCAGTACCTGTTGGCATGCCTCCATTTGTTATTTTTGTGCCAATGAAATGGTCTGTTCCTGAAAAACGAGGTTTGTGTTTATCTTGTGAGACGAATTATATTGAAAATTAACTTTATCTTTTATGCGCAGCTTTTATACTTGTGTATACCTCTAAATTAAAGAGAAGAACATAGGCAACCCTACTTTCAAAGAGTTCCAGCCAAAAGGCCAAGTTAACTTCTGCCAAAAGTTTGGGTAAGTAGTTGACACAATAAACCTTGAAAGCTTTCATTTAAACTTGTATTTAAACCTGTAACTTTATTTTACATAAAAGGAAAAATGTTGTTGAGTCTCATTTATAAAACTCTCCGTAGATTTCATCCTAAAAGTGTACGTACACACAAAAGTTTTCAGATTTAAGAACCTGCACAAAAATCCATTTATAAATCCCAGTCAGAGGAAGATTGTGTGGGTGCAGCAGGCGCAATGATATTACGCAGCGCCTGAAAATTTTTACGCAGCACCCAGTACGCTCCCTGTGCAGACCTGCCAACCTGTACGCATTTTGCGTAGCGGGTACGCATTTTGACCTTAAAGTACGCTGGTACGATTAGTCACTCTAAACTACGCAAAATCACAGTGACCTGTCCACGCGCAGTAAACAAGCAACAGAAAAAGATGAGGAGTTCAACCAATTGGAGCGTTTTCCGTGTTTTTTTTTTATTTCTCTCCAAACTGGCTCTGTTTGTGTGTCCGTGAGTCGTGCGCTGAGATGAGGAAACACCTGTATGGTAAGGCTTGTCATTTGCACTTACATATTGTTGTTCTTTTGTATTGCTTTCAATTTGTATTGCACTTACAAATGAGGACAATAAAAGCAAACAATATGTAAGTCGCTTTGGATTTTGCAGACGCTTTTATCCAAAGTGACTTAAAATTGGGGGATACATAAAGCCATTCTTCTTAAAGAGGCAAACAGATACAGTAAGTGCTTGTAATACCAAGTTTCTAGAAATTGTTCAAATAAGTACAAGCTAGAAAGAGAAGGAATAAATAAAGAGAGATCTTTTTTTTTTATATAGACTTTTCATGAAGACCCTAAAGAATCATATCAACTTGTGGAAAATTGGCATCTGATCTCTTTTTTGTTTGTTTGTTTTTTTCCTCACAGGACCATAAGACAAATGTCTTAATTTTATGAATTTTACATACTGTTGGGTGGTTTAATCTACAGAAATATATCAAATTATGAACCTTCAATATATTCAGACGTAAAATCAGGGATTAAAATTCTCCGTCGCTATGACGGATTTCCGTTAATTGGAAAAAATGAGGGGGAAAGAAACAAGTAGCGCGTTGTTGTTGTTGTTGTTGTTGTTCTGCCCTGTGGCACACCAAAAATCATCCCCGCCACGGCTGCAGCTTCTCGGTGACAACATAGTGATGCCGCTCGCATCATTCACAGTCAGGTTATTAGCAGAGAACACAGAGCAGAACTTGAATTTCAGACATGACCCATTCGTAAAGCCTTGTTTCATTCCTGAATGAATCAGCCGTTCGAACGAACAAATTGAATAAATTATTCAGTGATAAAATTAGTGACTTGCCGCCACCTGCTGGCGGATTTAGTTTCATTTTTAGCGTATAATTTCAGTCATTTAAATCATTTAATATTTCTGTATTCAAAATTTTATATTTAAAACATTAATCTCCACATGAATGTATGAATTTTTAAGTATACGCACATCCGAATCTCGCAATAATTAGTGCACTCGCCTACTAATTCTCGCCTACTCTTTTATGAATACTTTTGATTCAAACACTTATTCGCTCACCTACTATTGCCTACTATATAGTAGGGAAGTATGCGATTTCGAACGCAGCCATTCACTTGCTTCATTCCTGAATGATTCAGCCGTTCAAACGAATCAATTGAATGAATGATTCAGTGATAAAATCAGTGACTTGCCGCCAGCTGCTGGCGGTTTCAGTTTTATTTATAGGTATAATTTCAGTTATTTAAATCATTTAATATTTCTGTTTTCAAAATTGTATATTTAAAACATTAATCTCCACATAAATTTATGAATTTAATTGCACTCATGCCACCTCTGAGCCTCATTAAATGTCTGAAAATGTACCTACAAGCCACTTTTGTGTTCTTCTGTGCCACCTCTGTAGTACAAATTAATTTATAATTTCATATGATTGGTAACTTATTTGTCTTATTCTATCGTTTTAAATTGAAATTTTAAAAAGCTTATAAACATACATTTTTGAATTTGACATAGATGAAAAAGATGCCATTACAAAGGGCTGGAAAAAATCCTAGTGTAGTGTTTCACTGCATACTTTTAATAAAATTAGAAAAATGCCATTACAAAAGTAAAAAGAAAATGCCCCTGTAAATCACTTTGAGTCAAGTATCACCTCATATTAGGAAGGATAATTTTTGATCAGAATTTTTGATTATTGATCAGAAGGTGCATCTACATTTTTTAAATTAGGAGGACAAGCGCTCCTAATTACAAGAAAAACACTGCTCTTAAACTGGGTGTGTGATGGGTATGGCTGTGGAAAAATTTTCAGTCAAAATGTTTTTTTTGCTTTAACCCCTGGAAGTAAAGTTTTTCAAAGAGAAACACTCTGATAAACTACAGATACTTTTTAAATTTACTTGAGTAAAGTAAAAATACTTCACTACTGTCCACCTCTGCTTCTTCTCAATGCTGTACAGCCTTCCAGTCAAAAAAAAAAAGGGTCCAAATAAAAGAGAAAATAGAGGCTATTCTCACTTGTTCTAGGTTGAAAATTATGGGTGCTGCGGGGTTCCCATCGCCTTGACAACGAATCTCCACTGTGTCTTCCTCTTTGACCTAGCCCTCAGGTGAGTCTTTCCATAGCTCCACGCTGGTTGTGGGGTCTATATGACATTCGCACATGCACAAAGACCAAGGAATGAATCATGGTTCATTCATATGTATCTAACCAAGGCAACATAATTCTCACACTATTATTTAGTCAGCACTGACAAAGCAAAGACCTTTGTAGCTTTCGCAAGACAAACGCTACTGAAACTGGAATTTATCATTACCTGTGACCAGTGTTGGGTAGTAATCCAGATTATGTAATCAGTTATGTAATAAGATTACAAAAATCATATTATAGTTACTTTTTTATTGTTTACAGTATTTTAGCTCCTTTACATTTTTATGCAGGCAAACAAAATATATATTTTTTATTGTTCTTTAACTCATTATTCTTTATGATTTAATTAAGTATTAGTTTTTCATCAACTCACAAACCCCTTAAGAGCCCCTGACATAATGTGATATTACATTTACTTATTGTTGTTGAGTAAAAAAATGTTTTATATATTTTTTTTCTCCTTCGATTTTCCTAGCAGTGTGGTACAAAATAATTCTAATCAAATCAATTTGAGTTAAGTCAAAAGTAATCTAAACATAATCAACAAAAATCGTCAGATTAAATTACCTAAAATGTGTAATCTAATACATTACATTACACTCTTAAAACAGATGTGTTAAAAACAACACAACCTGTTATATCTTAACACACCTGTGTGTCTAGTTAAGGACAACACATTTTGTGTTACTTTTAACTCAACCAGTGTGTTATTCTTCTTAACACAGGTTGATATTCTTCAAATATTTAAATAGTGCACCTTTAAGAATAGCACATCTATGACACAAATTGTGTGATTTATGACACATTAGTGTGTTAAAAAAACGAATGTGTTAAAAACAACACAACCTGTGTTATATCTTAACACACCTGTTTGTCAAGTTAAAGACAACACATGCAGTGTGTTAAAATATTTAACACACTAATGTGTCATAAATAACACAATTTGTGTCATAGATGTGCTATTCCCTGTTGAAAAAAACAGCATATGCTGTTTAGGTATGTTTTGAAGCATGACAGCTGGTTTAAGCTGTTTTGAGCTGGTTTATGCTGGTTATGAGCTGGTTTAAGCTGGTCATGTGCTGGTCCTAAGCAACTAGCTCCTGCTCAGCGTCAAAACATACCTAAACAGCATATGCTGGTTTTTTCAACAGGGTAGTAACACAGAACCATCAAAGATAAAGGATATTAAAGCAGAAGTATAAAACACATCTTGAGACATGATATGTTATCTTGTTATACGATCTCTCAATTCTGGGTGTCTAAATGAAAAGCGTTTTCTTTGTGTTTTTATGAAATTATGGTAATAATAGTAATACTAATTTCAATCGTGGCTAGTTTGACTGTGTATTTCTGAACCGTGGCTGGCTTGATCACAGTATAAAGTCACATTTTAAAGTGGCAGGGTATCACAAGTTATAATGTTTATAACATTAACGAATTTAGACAAAGGAGAACATACCTGTTCCGTGGCATGTTTAAGGACCCGCTTCTGGCTGATCCACAAAAATTGCGGGAAAAATCAAATGCAGGCCGGGTAACGTTGGCAGTGGAATTAAAAAGCCTCTGTACCTCATTTGGTGAAGATATTTGATTTTCCGAAGTACTGTTTTGCACCTGTTCCACCTTTATTTGACCCTCTTAAGTCTAGCACTTTCTATTCTATTTTAATTCTACTTCATCTAAATTTATCTTCTTTTTTTAGTAAAAAAAAAACATGAACAAACAAACACTAGCTTTCTATTTATCCTATTCTATCTACTTGTTTTTCTTTGTGTGTGTGTATATATGTGTGTGTATAAAATATATATACACCTTGCTACGTGTACTGCGTTAGGCTAACCGAGACTTGTCAATTACACTTATATATTGTTGCTCTTTTGTTAGTTTTGACTGCCTTTATTGTAC
>NW_015537967.1:281131-281817 GCF_001515605.1 Sinocyclocheilus anshuiensis
TTTTATTGTCCTCATTTGTAAGTCGCTTTGGATAAAAGCGTCTGGTAAATGACTAAATGTAAATGTATTGTTCTAACAAACTATCACATTTACAGGCAGTGAACCCCACATCCTACTGCCATCTCAACACAGCTGTGCCAATTCTGCAGCTTTATTTGGATGAAGCAGCTGACCACCATGCCCACCTTCACCTGTCTTTATCGTCAATCAGGTCCCTCATTGCTGCACTCAGGAATCTTACAATGGGTGGGAAAGGGACAGCAAAGGTGCTTGTGTTCCTCTACTGGCTGAACCATGCAGCATCCTACATGGTGTTGTCACAGACCTTTGATATCCCCAAGTCCTGTGCATGATATTGTGCACAGAGTGACCAAAGCAATCATGGGAATTTTGAGGAGGGTAATTTGCTTTCCGACTGGTGATGACCTGGAGGCAGTGGGAGCAGAATTTGCACAGCTGGCTGGGTCACCAGCTTTCAGCAGGGCAGTTGTTGCAATAGACGGCTGTCATATCCGCTTAAAACCTCCAGCAAATAACTTCCACTGTTACTACAACAGGAAACTGTTTCACTCTATTCAACTCCAGGAATTTATTGACATCTTTGTGGGATATCCTTGGTCTGTGCATGATGCCAGGGTGTCGAGGAACAGCCCTGTGTATACTGCCAGCCTGTACCCAACACCAGG
>NW_015537968.1:0-1091 GCF_001515605.1 Sinocyclocheilus anshuiensis
AAAGCATGTGATGGAGATTTACTACTAATCAACAGAACCGGCTTTTCTGATGAGATGTGCATGACAATCGCATGCGGTTTATCGTGCAGTCCTAGTGTAGAGGGAGAAGAGCAGTGGGTCCAGTAAGGGTCCAGTGCTGTCCTTCAGATAAGCCAACACCAGCCTCTCAAACGACTTCATGACCACAGATGTTAGAGCCACAGGTCTGTAGTCATTAAATCCTGTTATCTTGGGTTTCTTTGGGCCGGGGATGATGGTGGAGCATTTGAAGCAGGCAGGGACTACGCACAGTTCCAGTGATCTGTTGCAGATCTGTGAAAAGATAATAATAATAATAATAATAATAATAACAAAAAATAAATATATAAACAAACATAAAAATAACTATAATTACACATATTATATGCTTGCTACCAAATAGGTTTATTCAAAAAAGCTTAAATCCAGCATCATTTATATAATACAAAGGAATATAAATAGGGAATATATAAACAAATTGAAATAATTACATATATAATAATAATCTTAACTACCACAAATAGTTTAAAATTAAGAATAGAAATATAAACATGAAAATCACACACACACACACACACACATTTAAATTTAAAGAACTATAATAACAATATTACTAATAATACTTACATAATAATAATAATAATATAAACTTACTTCCACAAATATTTTATTTCCAAAAGCTCAAATCTGACATTTTATCATTTTTATAAGACATAAATACAAATTTAAAGAACTATAATAACAATACTACTATTAATAATAATACTTACAATAATACTTGCTGCAATATGAAAGGCCACCTCGATTTATATCACAATCTCGCTTCTCTTTCATGTTATGTGTTTTATTGTACTTACCTCCACGTTATCCGAAAACGTCAAACTGACTAAAAATATGTTCCGTGTTTAAAAAATATAAAATTCGCCTTAACCTTGATAAACTAGTCATCTGCGCGCTTCCGCTCTTTTTATGACTGAAATCATGTGGCTTTGCACGTGACTACGTTTCAGCCAATGGCTGTTTTGCCCCGTTCGACCAATGGCTGTTTTGCCCCGTTCTGACCTGTTAGGAGA
>NW_015537968.1:1805-44423 GCF_001515605.1 Sinocyclocheilus anshuiensis
TATAGGTAGGTAGAATCATCCGGCCCCCCCAGTGTTTCCACATCGCCGAATCCGGCCCCCTTTAGGAAAAGTTTGGACACCTCTGGGTTAGGCTGTCCGATCGCTGGCGGGTACGCGAGACTAGTCCGAATCCAAAATTGGCTTCACTTTCTGTCTCATGAGATAACTTCATCTGGTCGAAGGCAGCATAGATGTATCTTTCGCTGCCTTTGATATCCCACAATCCTGTGCGTTCCATTCCGTGATGGTTGAACAAAAAAATTAAGATTGTGTCTGAAAGTTGCGTTTGGTGGTCAGTTTGTGTGCGAATGTATATTTCTGACTAACTTTTTGCACTATGATGTTAGTTCTAGGGAGAAATCAGTATTATAGTAATTAAATATTCGTTTAGTTATCACCAAAACTCGTTCTATTTTGTTGTAGATCATTAAACCGTTACACTGCCTCAGAAGCGGTGCCTTCGTGCAAAAACGCTGCCTGCAAAGTCATTGCCTGATAGGGCAGCAAGTCTAGGTTTTCAGACGCAGCCATGGCCTCTTGGGCGGTCCTGCTTCTGTCAGGTCTGGTTTAACGAGACTAGCAATTGTAGATATTCTCAAGCACACTGCAATTGATATTTACACTTAAACAATTATTGTAATTACTGATGTACGAGTGAAAGTGCAGATAGAACGTTGTCTAACGTTGAGCTGTTTATAAAGTGCTATTATGAAAACCCATGCATGTACATGAGGAAGACGAACAATTATTCCCCACATGTTCGTGTGAATTATTTTTACTTCATTAAAAATATAACGCAAATTTTAAAATACAGACATGTTGTTTTACTTTATTGTTTTCCGTCAATTTGCAATAAAAACGTGACTTCAAAACACGAAGGGTTAAGTTGATTGAGCTGCCGGGGTAGCTGGACATATTCCAACACGTCTTCGATATAATTAGACGAGCATTCACATTCGCTTTGAGAGACTGACAGACCCCTGTACTGGTCACCCGAGGACAGATAGATACCAGCTCGAAATACAGTAAGCAGAATGGAAATATACTTGTGATCTGAACAAGTTTTTCCATTTTCAGGGAAACAATATCTGCGGTTTTGCATCTGTTTTGTCAGGTGTCAACTTCCTAGCTCATACCCGCATTTTGCATAAAGATGTCCGGCTTGGGGAAGCTGCGCGTTGCTGTTATCGGAGCCGGTGCTGCAGGACTCTGCGCGGCCCGCCACCTTCTCTCCCGCCCGGACACCTTCGCGCCACCTGTAGTGTACGAGCTCAGCAAGAATATTGGAGGAACGTGGGTCTATGAGGAAAGAGTGGGATATTACGACAGTGGCTTACCGATTCACAGCAGCATGTACAGGGACCTCAGGTGAATTTATAAGTGTTTTTATGGTACTAATGTAACTGAAATACTTTATTTATTATACTGCATAAATATCGCAAGAGATATGAATTGATGTCCCTTAGGAACTTAACATTTCAAATTATTAATTAAATATTAAGTATCAATCAGTGTATACCCATCATGCCATGTGACAAAGATTGTTACTTACTGAAATGTAATGCAAATCAACTTTTATTTTATTTTTACTTAATATCCTCTTTTTAAAGTCTTCTTGAAATATCAGTAGCCTGTGATAACGCAGTATTGTGGCTTTATAAAGTTTTGCCATGTATTCTTCTCACATGCTAGAACCAATATCCCCAAAGAGGTGATGTCTTTCCCTGACTTTCCTTTTGCAAAACATCTCCCCTCTTTTGTCCATCACACCGAGGTACGGAAGTACCTTAAGCAGTACTGTGATCATTTTCACCTGTGGGACCACATACAGGTGAAAAAGGAAAATATTTGTAGCCCAGTTCTTATGTTTTTAAAATACTCACACCTCTTTGTTCATGTTCAACATATCTGGTAAATTCATGCTCATTGCATAGTTTTGTCAGATAATCATTAATTTCACCATTTATGACGAGTCAGTAAAAGTGACTAACCTGTTAGAAATCACATACCTTATCTGTACATTTATGATCAGTCTGTGGGATTGTGGAAAACTACTAGAGAATTAATGGTCGCCTGTAAGGACTGAATGTTGCTGATGCATAAATTTGCTTGAAAACCATCAGTCAGTGTAAAAAAAAAAAAAAAAAAAAACCCACAAACAATAAGACAACCACTATATAAGGCAATAGTCTTTCTTTTTGGGTGTATCAATTCCAACCAATTTCTCTCTTCCAACAAGTTTGGCACCTCAGTGGCTTCAGTGACCCCAGTAGATGTGAAGGATGGGTGGAATGGGTTGGCTTGGAATGTGAACTCCAACAATGGTGTAGACCACAGCAAATCCACTACAGAGCGATTTGATGCTGTTATGGTGTGCAATGGGTAAGTGTACAGCAAAATGAGTGAAACATTCTCTGTAAAACCTTCCTATGTGCACCTATAGTTAAAATGTACATGCCTAGATCAATAAGGCCATTGGGTGTAGTGGATTAAACAGTAACTAATGATGCAATGAAACCGTATTGCACTTTCACTTATATACTGTGCCAGTTTTCCAGTGTACGATTTGATGATATAATCAGGTGAAAAAAAAATTGAATACAAATTGAGTCTTAAATAAAATTATGTGTGTTTATTCCAGACATTTCTATGACCCCTACATCCCTGCAATACCTGGACTGGAAAAATTCAAAGGTTGTCCCTTCCTTACATTATATAAAACGTTTTTACTTTGCAAAGTAAATCAAAGGAATCTGACATCTTTAAAACCAAGTACCTGTGTACTTGGCAGCAAAATACCTTTGAAATGTGCTTAGACTTGTGAAAAAGAGGAACATGCGAAGGAGGTGGCAGATGTTTAGGTAGCTAGCTTGAAGCCAGTGAGGCTGTCGGTAAGAACAGGTCCAGTCTAGTCAAACCAGGTATAGGAAAGTATTGTACATCCAAGGAGTTTTTGTGCATGTAGGTGTGCGTGTGGTTTCTATAAAGGGAACAGATATACAGAGTTTTAGTTTACCAATAAACAGTGCTAAATAAAAGGTACAAGGCAACCACAATGTTCCATCAACTACACATTAAATAACTAAAGCACATGCCTAAATGGGAACTAGAGCAAGCATGAAAAATAAACACATTTAGGCCAAACTTAAGTCATACAAAATAATATTTAAGCATCAAACAAAGGCACTTACATGGTCAATTACGCACATGCAGGAAAAACAGAATTAAAGGAGTAAAACTCAATCCTCTGCACAGTACAACCACATGCAACAAAAAACCTAGGCTGTGGACACAGGTGCAGGCAATAAAGTCTGTGAGATAGCTCTAATTGGCTTGAGATTGGGTGGGTGGAGCTTGGGGCTAACAGGGAACTGAACAGGCTAAGGGGGGTGTGGCACTGCTTTGAGGGTGCAGCTTATGCCGAGTTCACACTGCACGATTTTAGCCCGATTTTTCACTCGCCGACAGGTTTTGCGAAATCGCCAACAAATGCCCGAAATCGGAGACAAATCGGTGCTCGTTCAGGCGAGTGACAATCACGCAGTGTGAATTATCAAAGACGCGATCTGAGGGAATCGCCGATGCGTCGCCGACGCCCGTGAAATATTTGGCATGCTAAATATTTGGAGCTGTCGGCGATTCAAAATCACGCTGTGTGAAATGAGTTATGACTGAAAAACACATCAGCGATGACCTACAGCCAATGAGAGACCAAGATACAGGGCAGCGGGAAGTTCGGGGAGGAGTTATATGAAACGTAGTTTGCAGACCAGTGTTGCCAAATCCGCGATTGCCGCTGGTTGTTTTTCATGTCAGCAGGTTGGAGCGACCCCAATAACGTGATATTTAGGCCCTGGAATGTGAATTGTACCAGGAGAACCCCGCCAAAAAATGTGTGAGCTGTTGGCGATTCTTCCTATTGTAAAGTCATGCAGTGTGTAACCTCCTGTCGTCGTTCCATCGTGCAGTGTGAACACAGCAACAACTGAATGCTACCTCAGATAGTCATTCAGTGTGAAACCAACAGTGATGCGACGTCTTTAAAAATTGTGCAGTGTGAACTCGGCATTAGAGACACAAAAACTTTACAACAACATGCAAATTTCCTAAGCGTTCTTTGCTGTTGCAACAACATGTGAGGGTCTACTGAGAAATGCTTCAGATCGAACCGTGGCTTTGGTTGGAAAAGAGACCTGGTTTTAGTTAGTCATTATATTACTTAACATTTATCAGTAGGTTAATTAAAAGTTAGACCTTTCTGTTTCTTACGATGTTGAGACTGGAGTCTTTGTTATCCATTTCAAAAAGTGCAAGGCTTTTTCGTATCACAGTAAATAAAATAAGTGTTATGTATTATAATTTATGAATGCATTTTATGTACACATAATGCATGCTTACTTTAGAGTTGCAGTTTTAGAAATTGTTGTTATTAGTTAGGGATGTGCAAGTTAACGCGTTATTATCGCAGTACGTATGATGAAAGTATAATATGTACTAGAAAATATATAAAGCATGTATTAGTCAATCCACATTCATCAGGCTTAAGGGGAAGCTTGAAGAAGGTTGATTGACCAAAACATTGCTTATTAATAAATATTTTTGGTGATGATGCAAGTTTGAGTAGCTTGTGGGATTTATATATTTCTAGTTATTCTATATTCTATACAATATTGTATTTTGTCCAAATGTATGTCTTTTTTTAGGGACACTGATGCACAGTCACGATTATCGTACTGCTGAACCTTTAAAGCGAAGGATATTTTGTTTAAGGGAATACGTGTCACTGAGGTATTTCTCAAATTTCCCTTACCTCTTTGTTACATCTTCAAATTGTTTCCTCACTTTTTTCCCAGTCTCAGTTTATCCTGTCAGTGTTGGATGGTTCTTTCCGCCTGCCATCCCGTGAGGAAATGGAGAAAGACATTGAGCTGGACATTACTGCCCGTCGTGCCCGTGGAATTGCCACCCGCCATATCCTTAAACTGGATTCTGAGCAGTGGGCCTACAATGATGAGCTCGCCCGCCTGGGGGGATTCAAACCCCTCCCACGCTATTGGAGTAACCTGTACGAATCCAACAAGGTGTTCCGTGCCCGAGACATGCTCAATTACAAGACCTACAACTACACTGTCCTGGATAACATGGAATGGAAGGTGCATGATTTGCATGGCCAGCAGCTGCAGAAGCCTCTGGCTGTTAAAATACAAATGTAAGCTGTGATGGAAAAAAACACACCATCATTAAGGTGCTAACAAGCAATATGCCAGTGAAGCAAGTACAATTAGTATATTAACAAATTGTTCAGTACTAATACGTTTTGCAATTATTTTATAAAATATCTATCCATACTATTATTTTTATGTGCTGAGCCCACATAGAAAAAGTCTAAATTAAATATCGTTCTAATCTTGTTGTTTGACATAAGCTGCTTTTTAAATAATAAATCATAAATTAATGTAAACAAACAGTATGCACTTGCAGTGTTTTAAAATAACAGAACCCAAAGGGACACTTATAGGGATTGTTCACCCAAAAATTTTAATTTTCACTTTCATGTTATTCCAAACCCGTATGTCTTTCTTTCTTTTGTGGAAATATATATTTAAAAAAATTTTTTTTAGAAATGTCTCTGTGTTTTCTTTGTCCGTACAATAGAAGTCAGTGGTCACCGAATGATTACCAGCATTATCCAAAATCTTCTTTTGAAAGTCATAGGCTACTGATTTGTAACAACGTAATAAGTAAATTATCTATCCAGTGAATGAACTATCCTTTTGAGCAGGTTCCATGGGATACTTTCAAAGATTTATGTTTTGCTTTGTTAAATTTATTAAAACAGAAATTGTGTCTTAAAATAAAATTATTATGGATGTCAAATGGTTAGAGTAGTTAATTGCATATCTTTTTGTGGTGAACATTTCCTTTTCTTTTTTAGAATATCTAGCAAATTGTGAGTTAAAAAGATGCCATTTCAGATTTGATGTTGGTCTTGGGTCTTAAGTGATGGCGTTCTAAAACAAAAGTTTAGGAAACACTGATCAAGTGTATGTATTTGTCATTAGCTCTTCCCATTAGAATGAATAGTTTTCATTACAAGTTAAAGCAGTCATGAAATGAAGAGTAATACAGGGTTTCCACGGGTCCTTAAAAAGTCTTAAATTTAGCTGTATAAAATTTAAGGCCATAAAAAGTCTTAAATGGTACAGGAAAGTCTTAATTATGAATTCAAGAGGTTCTTAATTTGGGGACAGAAAGACAAGAATTGCGATATGTCTTAATGTGAAGATTAAACTTAAAAAAGCTATGATTTCATTGAATAAATACAAGCACTGCACGTTTCAAAGTCAGGTGGTGCGCTGCTTTGTGTACTGCGGTTACCAGGGAAACTGCTATAATACTAATTCTGAAGGCGTGCACATCTGTTTTCACTCCAGAGTGGATAAGCTATGTATTCATTTGTTATCTGTGCGCTGACGCTTCAAGTATTCAGCCCTCGTGTTCAGCCTCCTTGTGTGAAGACTGACTCAGGTAAAAACCTGCGACTCAACCGAGCAACGATACTGACAAGGCTCTTAAGTATCTTTTATTTTCCCTTTTACACACTCTCCTTTTTGCCCTCTCTTTTCCACATCTATCATGTGTTTCCAATACATTCCTGTTGTCTCTCAACAATGCTCTAACATCAAATGCAGATGGCAACGCAATCTTGATAACCAGCGTCATATCTGCACCTCTTCAACTGCACCTTTCTCTTTTTCTGTGGGTCTCTGGAATTGCCAGTCAGCAGTCAACAAAGCAGATTTTATCCAGCAATTGCTTCTCAGTCTACTCTTTGTATCTTGGGCTTGACTGAGACCTGGATTTGTCCAGAAGACTCAGCAACCCCTGCTGCTCTCTCTAACAACTTCTCTTTCTCTCACACCCCCTGTCAGGTTGGGAGGGGTGGGGGTACTGATCTTCTCATTTCTAACAATTGGAAATACTTAACCCACTCTCCCCTATGCAATAATAACTCATTTGAATCTCATGCTATTATGGTAACAACTCCTATAAAACTCGTTTTGAAGTAATTTATCGCCCTCCTGGTCAACTGGGCACCTTTATAGAAGAGCTGGATGGGCTGCTGTCCTCATTCCCTGAGGATGGCAGTCCACTTGTAGTCTTTGGCGACTTCAACATCCATCTGGAGAAGCCTTATGCTGCAGACTTCCATTGACTCCAAGCTTCATTTGATTTCAAACGGCTTATCACCTCAAGCACTCACAAATCAGGCAACCAGCTTGACTTCATTTACACATGCAATTGTATTGCAGACAACATTTTGGTAAAACCCCTACACATCTCTGACCATTACTTTATAACATTTAACCTACATCCTGCTACCTGTGTGACACCAACCCCTCTACTGGTTACTTTTAGGCAAAACTTACTCTCCCTTTCACCCTCCCATCTTTCCTCTGTAGTGTCTTCCTCTCTTCCCTCACCCACACATTTCTCATCTCTGGATGTGAATGCAGCAACTGACAATTTATGCTCCACTTTAACTTCTTATCTAGACAATATATGTCCTCTCTCCTCCAGGCCAGCATGTGCTACCCCTTCTAACCCCTGGCTGTCTGAGGTTCTTTGTTAACATCGGTCCAAACCCAGAGCAGCAGAGAGAAAATGTCATAAATCGAAAGATCCGTCAGACCTGAGTATGTTTCATTCTTTGCTTTCATCTTTCTCTGCTGAAGTCCATACTGCCAAATTTGGCAGTATGGACTTCATTGAAAAAAACACTCGATCTTGCAGGTTTGCATTGCACAACATCAGAAAGATCAGGCCTTTCATAACGGAGCATGCTGCACAACTTCTTGTCCAGGCCCTTGTCGTTTCTAGGCTGGAATACTGCAGTGCTCTTCTGGCTGGACTTCCATCAAGCACAATCAAACCTCTTCAAATGATTCAGAATGCAGCGGCACAACTGATCTTCAACGAGCCCAAAAGGGCCCACATCACACCTCTTTTTAGCTCTCTGCACTGACCGGTTGCAGCTCGCATCAAGTTCAAGACATTGATGCTTGCATATAGAACACCCTCCTACTTCCACTCACCCTTACGAATCCACATCCCCTCCAGAAGCCTGAGATCTACAAGTGAGTGACGCCTCGTGGTACCATGACAGACGCACAAAATCACTTTCTACACTGTAAAAAAATGTCACTGTTAAATTACAGTAAACTACTGGCAGCTACATTTGCCAGCATAAAGCTGTTATTCTACAGTGTACCTACTGTATCTGCAACAACAGTTTATTACTGTAAAAAATATTACAGTACCATGCTGTAGAAAATATAAACTTTACAGTGTAATACTGTCATTACACTGTTATTTTAGTATTCCAACTGTAATTTCATAAGCTCTTTATTACTGTAAAATGTATTAAAGTACTGTAGAATGTGATCTTAACATTGTAACACTGCTAGAAGCTAATGATTTAAAATTTACATTCTAAAACTAAATACAACTTAAAATTACTTGAACACAAATTGCTCAGACAAGAGATAGCTTTAAAACATTAGGCTTTTATTGAAGCATTATTAATGACACTGTTTCCACTTCACCAGTGAGACTGGACTGAACAGAACACAATGCTATGACTTGACATGAACATCTAGTTGCAGAACCTGTGACTTCATCTTACTAAATACTGTCCCACTCAAAGTTCATAAGGTTTTTGTAAAACCTTGCCGTCTTCTTCGACACTACCATCACTTGGCTGGCCTTTGTTTCCCTCTCGTGGTTCACACCAATGAAGTGCCTAAAATGTAATAATAGAGAAATATGTGGCAAGTAAAGATTAATTGGCGTCCTACTCTGTTTGAGAGAAATAAAGAAAGAGAGAGGTGGGGTGGGAAGTAAAAAGAGACAATGACAATTTCTGAACAAAGCTGGGAAGAGGGGCAAAAAAAATCAAACAATATTTACTTTTGAACAAACTCCAATGTCCTTGTAGCTTTCTCTTAGTTTTGTAAGTCGAAGACAGTAGCTGTCAATAGCTGCAGCAAGCTCTATGATGAAGCTTTGAGGCTTTCAATACTGATCATCCAACCTCGAATTGTGACTTCGTCACCAGCAACTGATGGAGACAACAATTATAGTTAATGTTCAGAAACAGTATGAAATATGGGTATCAGCCTACACACCGTAACACCAAAATAATCTTACTAGACCAACACAGAGAATCTTTAAGGTTCTCTCTGACAGAATAATAAAATGATTACCATATAATTATAACTATTAACATAACTTTTGCGCACATTTCAGTTAACCCCACAACAAATGGTAAAATAAAGCCCAGTCTATCATAAAGATTTTACAAAAAAAAAAAAAAAATCAATGTATGATCACATATACCACGGACATTTGATTAGATTGCAAAATAACAAAAGTTAAACTCAAATGAACAAGCTAGCTAACTTAGTTTGCTAATTTGTTTATCGTTCACTGGATATGAACAAAAAAATTTGTATTGTTATTGGTAATTTCATTCAACAAAAAGATATAACAGTGTGTAAATAATATCACAGGCTAACAATGACTTTGATCAAAATCGCACTTACCTAAGTCGGCGAGTAGAAAATCAAGTAGAATGTGCCATACCGATGCTGGCAGCTCACAGGCGGGGCAAAAAATCGTCTTTAATTCTGCTTCTTATTCTTCTTTCTTTCGTTAATAAAATATTGTAGATCAGTAATTTTAAACCTGCATGAGTGCACACCTCTTGACTGTTGATGGGAGTTGATGCGTCGTGGTTTTGCTTAGATGAGTTATGAGTGGGCTCAAGCAACAACGTCACACGTCTGACTAAAAAAATACTGTATTATACCGTAAGACTGAATAGTAGCTTGCTGTTAACATTTTGTTATCATCATTTACAGTATTTAACTGTTTTTACATAGAACGGTACATTACTGTAGAAAATTCCCTGTATTTTTACAGCAATTTTTTACAGTTTTCATTCACCGTTCCTGGGGTGTGTTTCCTTGCTTATTGTGCCCAAAAGCATAATTTATTTAAGTCCATATGTCTTACTAACAAGAAACTATGCTTCTAACCACAGGTTGAGAGCTGTAGTTCTACCACGTAAGTTTGTGACGCTGTTTGCAAATGTTTGTTTGAACTATGGTTTCGAGAAACTATGTAGTAACTAGTTTCTCTCTGTAGTAACTATGTAGAACTATGTAGTAACGACGGAACTTGCGACCATAGTTGGCTAAAGATGCTTTTGGGAAACGCACCCCTGAACAATGTCTGAAACTTTGTATTACGAGCACTTCCTGTGATGAATCGCTTGTTGCATTCCTCAATTGTAAGTCGCTTTGGATAAACACGTCTGCTAAATGAAAAAGTGTAAATGTAAATGTAAATTTTTCTGCCGTTCCGAAAGCACCACCTGCTGGCATAGAATGAATTTGCATTTTCAATAAACCCTTCTGCTGTTTGTTTTTTACCCATATGCAGCATACACGTAGTTGTAAATGTGAACCGGTGGATCAACAAGAAACTAATGCATTATAAATATCAATTAAGACACTAAGATATGTTTATATGTTATTTAATTAATATAATAATTGATTGATAATAATATTTTCAATTAATATAATAATTCTGACTCCCCCTTTCTTAAAAATTGAAGTTTATAAAACTTTTTGCTTTTGTGAAAACCTGTATCTGAACTGTAAATCATGCTTTTTACAGTCATTTTACAGTTTAATGTTACCATAGACATTGCCCTACCCTGCTAATATGGTATTCATTTTATTTCAGCAGGTCTTAAAAAGGCCTTAAATAGTCTTAAATTTGATCGTAAAAATCCTGCAGATATCCTGTAATATCACAACCCAGTCTCATACATACAGTATTTTCACAATGTCAGTTCTTCCAAAAGCATAACCACAAGCACAGTAGCCGATGAATGGCCAGTGTTATTCAGTAATCTTACCACACAGAAACAAGAAAAGGCACCGCTGGGATTCGAACCCAGGATCTCCTGTTTACTAGACAGGCGCTTTAACCAACTAAGCCACGGCGCCTTGTGGCAAGATGTTGAAATTTTGATTTCAAGAATGTCGTAGTTAGCTATTAATAACTAATATTTATGATTTCACTGAACTCATTTCTGTACTCAAAACATCTGGACATTGAAATCACGTGACTTTTCCGTAATTCTGATTCACGGTGACATGTAATCCAGCTAAATACATACATACATGCACTTTTAAATGATTTATGAGCTTTAAATATATTTCGCCAATTAAGTCTGACAGTTTTGATATAGCAATACACTGTTTAGAAGTTCGATCATGGAACAGATTCATGGAAGCCCCGTGAAAAGCAACTGTTTATATAACTCACGAAGCTAATGCTAATAGTGTAATACAGCGAATCATTCTCCAGCCACACGGTGGCAGCATGTCCTACATGACCAAGAGCCGGCGTAACATGACATTTTAAACCGCTAACTCGGCGCAGCTTAACATTTTGTGAACCTATATCACAATCTGAAATGACATGCTGGAAATTTGACATGACACTGGAAATTTTAAACTGTGAAAACTGTTGAAATCGCGATTAACCAGTGTGCTGTGCGTGCATACACACACTCATTACTGAAACAATGCAGACACACCATCCAAGCAAAATTCTGAGTCACTGACTGGGGTTCTTTCCATGTAAGTAACTTTCACTGATGTCGCCATCCCAGAAATAGGGTCTGTACTAGGGAGATAAAGAAAGACCACGAATTATTCATTCAACCGCTTCACCAACAGCATCGTTCAGGAATTTCGTGCTCTCATTCTAACAGGTTTTACATTCTGCTTATTCACCGTCGCTGTTCTTTTTGGAAGCTTGAATCGTCAAAAAAGTGACAGGATTCACCTCAAACAGATATTTAATGCCACATTGCCAAAAACTAATAGGTAAAGTGCAGGTTAAAGCACTAGGCCACTCGAAATGTGTCAGCCCCATTAGCTACATACAGTATAAACAACATATTTAATAATGGCATATGGCACATAATTAATTAATCCTATGTCTGAATTTTAGAGCTGTAATTTTAATACAACTATATTTAATTTATCATTTTGAACATTATTTTGGGCTTAATCCCTAGATGTGTGTATACTGCTTCCAAATGTTTTTACTCATCTGTACTATTCCACTGTACTGTTTTTTTTTCTTCTCTACACATTTTTCTTATTTCAGTCCAAGCCACTGGTTTTCTGAGTGATGTAATATCCTTTGTACCACAATGTTCCAGAGGTACAGTGTAGAGTCATGACTTCAAATTTCTATGCATCACTCTTGGATATGTGTTACATATAGCCTACTATTTTAGCTATAACATATTCAGATATAGGACTAGATATAATATATTTAGATTAAATTTAGAATTTTTTATGCACAATAAATCACTTGTCAGTTATCACTAAATCAATTATTTGTAATGTATGATTAAATTCATATATATATGTATATGAAGAGTTCAGATAGTTCAAGTACATCTGACGTTTTTCTTTAAAATCAGCATTTCTTTCCGGCTACTTTGTATAGGTTTCTATGTAAGTACTGGTATTTCTGAATGGGTTGAGGCTGGGATTTAGCGCATTTGAAGTAAAAGTACTTTATAAACATATACTATGTGTGGAGAGCAATCACTCAGTATTGTTATCTCATTTTTGACCAAGATGGCTTTTAGAGGCTTTTGCATTGAATCTCTTCATATATATATATATATATATATATATATAGTGGAATGTGAATATGTTTATGTTATGCATCCTTCTTTATAGAAAATTCTACACTTTATGAATGCAGTAATAATAATTTTACATTTAATGTGGATCAAGAGCGATTGTATTACCTTTATTTAGTCTCACCAAAATGTAGTGATGATTGGAAGCTGAATGGACATACCGCTGAGGCCGGATATTATTGTTGTTGTTTTTTTTTCTTTCTTCTTTCTGTGAGTTAGAATGTGGATAAAGTGGAAGGTGGTGAGAGCCAAATGATCTTGGACAGATTAAGAACAATGATTCAAATACAGATAAACACACATGTGTGCGGGGGTGTTTTCAACTGACTTGGTGGAGCCTGCTGTCTAACACAGAATTCAGTTTCACAATCGCAAAATGGAATGGCACTCTCATCTCGAATGCATATTAATAGCAAGTAATTTCTTAAGTATATGATGCAATAAAAATGTCAATCAGAAAAACAAAATAGAAGAAAGGGGCGAATGAGTCAAATATAAACTGAAATTAGACTCAGACTATACGTCAATCTGCATATGCAAAATTTTGAAGATTTGATGGCATGGAAGTATCATGTTTTGGTTCATACTTCCTGTATAGTACTATATAATATTATTATTACAGTCACAGAGATATTTCAGTACACTATAAAAAAAAATCTGTGACATTTACGGTAAAATACCGGCAGCTGTGGTTGCCAGAACTTCGCCGTAAAAATGTGGTAGCAACATAAACTGATTTTAAATGAGGAATGAACAGTGGTATTGGAGTTATTTATTGTTCTTACTATAGAAATGAGAGAGCGAGGTGACTGTGGGGAGAGACCTTGCTCAGTGAAGGTCAGGGTTCCCAAAACAGAGTTCTTCTCAGTTCCATGGATTGTTATGAGCCTTTTCTGGAATATTCTCATATGCTTCTTATTATAGCAAAGATTTGTAGTTGTTTTGTGTTCTGTGTGCTTGGTAATGACCTTATACAAGTGTTTGTTTGTTTGTGTGTGTGGGTGTTGGCAAAGCAACTCAACATTTTTGTTCTTTCAGGTTGGCTTTTGTAGAACAGCATGTCTTGTATACGGCATCTTAAGGGTCCCTCTTTTTCCATTCTGTCTTGAACACACACACCAAAGACCATATGAATCACTGTGGTTTCATAAAGTCATCTCCCTAAACACTGGGAAAATGTGAGCAAGCATTTCAACAGATTGAATAAGTTCTTGCACAAGGCTGCGCTCTTTTAAATGTATTTAACATGCATTTAATTACTGCCCAGCACAAAAATACAAATATGCCATGTTAGGCCTACTGTACTGTACTGAATGCCACTTTAGATAAAAGGACCAGTAATGCATAAATGCAAAGGTTTGTTTGTGAGTTGACAGTATCATCTGCTATGTGTTACACTTTACGTTATATTTCCATGTTACATAATATACATATTTTACTGTACATAGCCTAAGTCCCATCAAAATGATTATTATAAATTATTACTAGGGCTGGGTAAAAAAATAAAAAAATACAAAAAATAATAATCTAAAAAATAGATTTCTCGATTTTAATCGTTTTTTATTTTTACCAAACGATATTGATTAGTCTAGCATTTTGTCTGTTAATGAACAGAACGTTGTAGCCTCCAAATCCAATAAATTGCAATAAGTTTTGTGCTTTGTTATTTTTGATTTGAAACAATTTCACATATTTCAAATTATGTACTTTTTATTATCAAACAATAAATACCGTTTTGGCGCTGTTTAATGTGGAGTGACAGATCGCTGTAGCTCCTCAGTTCAAGAAAGCGGCAGGTGAAATGATCTCCTCCTCTTTAATACCAGTTACAGCATGAAATAATCTTGAATGAACACCTGAAGTTATGCTAAACAAATAGTACAATTTACCAAAATCCTTATCCTGTCCCATATAATCACTCAATCAGTGTTTCAGGCGAGGAAAGACGTCAATATAACAGCTTGTAAACAATATCATGTAATGTCACATTTACCTCAGAAAAAAACTATTCGGTGACCATAAACTCGTAAGGCAGCTAGAAAAAATGAAACCCAGAGAGAAGCATTTTGCTAAATATATGCACCATATAATTTTACTGTTCTTCAATTTAATTTATGTTTGAATAAATCTGTCAAGTTTTCATGACAGCCACCTTTGAAACTAATTGGAGTAGACATTTAATGATGTAAATGTAAAGTTAGTATTATAACTTTATTATTATAAAAACGTCATTGAGTGTAATTTAAGTGTTTGTATACAAATCAGTTGATTTTAGCCTTCAATATTATAGTAATGTAGTACCAACTGACTCTCATGTATATTTTACAGCATTAGTTGAGAGATATTTTTCCTTGAGAAAATTTGCCATACTGTACCTGATATCCAAAATACCGATATTGAATCGAATCAGAACAGAATCTAATCGCAAGCTTGAGAACCAAAATCGAATCGAAATTTGTGTCAATACTCATTATTACATCCCTGTGAAGGCAAGTTTAGAAGGCAATTAGTAAGTAAAGTGAATAATGTTTTGCAACAGGAAAAAGTGTCAAACTCACATTTTTATACCACACATCCCTGTACCTGCCTTCAATCTGAGCCACACTTCAAGTCAAATAAGCATGTGTACGGTGGGATATTGTTGCTCCTTAATGACAATTTTTTCTCCAGACAGATGAACACTTCCTGAACCATCCCAGACAGTGACTGTGGGGAAACGCGCTGTATCAAGGTAAGAGGAGATTAGAACAGTACAAACAGCAGCACACACACTGCATAAACATGTGATTCAGCACCTCCTGTACTGAGTGCTAAACACTGAGTCATAGATGCTCATACACATGCACTTGCACACACATGCTGCATGCTTTCTGTTTTGTTCATGCCATAGAAATCTGATGTCAGGAAATGTCTGAGGCACAGTGTCTGTCTGATGTATTTGCTTTGATATCAGGGAGATGAGTTTCTGCAAGGTTTTTGTCAGGTGAAGACAGGTTTAAGTTATGTAAGCATCTGGTTTTGTGACCTGTGCACATTTGTGTGTGTTTAGAGCATTGTGTGCATGAGTTGAGAGGCCTGCAGCTGCCTGACTTCCCTAAACAAGGCATTAGAGTAAAATTGATATGTATATTGTAAAAATAAACAAAGAAATTAAAAATGTTATATGACCAAACAGCCAGAGACTTTAACATAATATTGCAAATTTGATTTTGATAAGTCTACAGTGCAATAAGTCTACAACTATTGCAATGAATTAAACACATGGCACGATTATTTTTGTGAATGTGACTTTATTTCTCACAAATGCTCATTTATTACTTATATCTAATTGAATAGAATTTAATTTTACTTACACTGCATAATTACTTCATAATTTTGTTTTGTTATTAAGATGTTTTGTCCCAATTCAAATATTATGTAAAATTATTTTATCAGCTATGCTACCATTCAAAAGTTTGGGGTCAGTAAGTCTTTTTAAAGATGTCACTTATGCTCACCAAGGCTGCATTTATTTGATCAAACATACAGTAACAGAAATATTGTGAAATATTATTACAATTTAAACCCTGTAATATTTTTTTCTATTGTAATATATTTTAAAATGTAATTTATTCATCTTGGTGACAAAGCTGAATTTTCAGCAGTCATTACTTTAGTGTTCAATGTCACATGATACTTTAAAAATCAGTCTAATATACTAATGTTGGAAACTTTTTCCTCGTCGAAGCAGAGACCAGGAGACGTTGGGATATGTTTCATACAGAAGTCACTCTTTATTGAGGACTCGAGCGTCGCTGCAGTCATCCAAGTCTGACTATAGCTCAGCACAGTAGAGTTTATACCTTTCAAGGGGGAGGGATACATAGGATTGAGACAATCTAAACAAAGCATGCAAATGCAATACAGGAATCAGCCCGTTACCGGAATTTCTCCATCCCTGATCTCATCAGCATAACAGTGTCATTCAAATGCATAGGTGCTAATCCAATCAGTCTGACAGTACTATTCCAATCAGCATAACTACTCAAAGACTGGGACAGAGGCACCAAGAGCCATTACAAACAAAAAGGTGATCGTCTGAGTAATCTGGTTCATTTTACTAACAACAGGAGAACAGGAACAGACAGGAACCTTTTGCTACACTTTGCTTAAGGAGGAGCGTCTTTGTACAGATCAATAATTCATTCAGGAGGCAGAATTGTCTTCTGTGCTGTACTACTTGAACACACTTGTACAGTTGCATAGGAACAAGCCTGTTTAGCAGCTACATCAGCAAGAGCATTACCTTTAGCTTCCATAGTATTAGTTGTGAGAGTATATTTAAAACAGATTCTTAAATTTGTAATCCCACACTAACTTGGTGCTTAAGAAACATTCCTTCTGTAACGTGGGGAGGCGTGACAACGCAGTAGTGGATCCAATTGCAGGCTTTATTCAAAAGAGTGGCAGAGGTAAAAGAGTAATCCTCATAACACGCAAAGGTCAGGTCAGGCAGCAAACAATCATAAAAAAACAGGTAAGCAGTCCAGGGTCAAAGAACACTAATGCCGAGTTCACACTGCACGATTTTAGCCCGATTTTTCACTCGCCGACAGGTTTTGCGAAATCACTGTTGCCGCGGGTTGAAGTGACCCCAATAATGTGTATTTTAGCCCCCCGAATGCGATTTTTACTGGGGGACCCCCTCAAAAGCAATTGGGCTATTTTCAGGCTAGTTTTGAGTAGTAGTTGGGCGGGTTTTGTAGCGAAAACCTGGCAACCCTGCACCAGACAGAGCTGTCGGCGATTCTTCCTAGTGTGAAGTCATGCAATGTGAAACCCCCTGTCGCCGATCCATCGTGCAATGTGAACAAAGCAGCAACTGAATGCGACACCAGATTGTCACGCAGTGTGAAAACAACGGCGATCCGACGAGTTTGAAAATCGTGCAGTGTGAACTCGGCATTAGGCAATGTAAGGCAAGAAAACAAGGAACTAGGAAACTCGGGCAGGAACACGGAAACACAGGAACTAGAGAACGCTACAGGCTAGCAATACTCAGCAGTGTGAGTGTGTGTATGTGCATCTTTTATAGTGTCACTGATAGAAACAGGTGTGAGTGTGTTAATGAGTTCCTAGGCAGGGGTTATGGGAAATGTAGTACGGGGTAGAGTGGCAAGAGTCAGAGGTGGAGTGCCCTCTGGTGGAGTCAGGGACACTCCAGCTGGAGATCGTGACAGAGTCCCCCCCTAAGGAGCGGCTTCCAGATGCTCCTCAACAGACATGAGTCCAGGAGGGAGGTGGAGCAGAGGCGGAACAGGAGGAGGGATGGATGGCCAGGTCCATGTGGCAGTGAGGGAACTGGGGACTGAAGCAAAGCCAGCGGAGCAGGGTGCCAGGGCACAGCCAATGGAGCAGAGTGCCAGGGCGGAGCCGGCAGAGCAGGAAGCCAAGGCTGAGCAGGTGGAGCAGGGTGCCAGGGCGGAGTTGGCAGAGCAGGGTGCCAAGGTGGAGCTGATGGAGTAGAGAGCCGAGGCGGAGCCGGAAGCCAGGATGGATGTGGAGCAGAGGACCACCAGGGTGGAGCTGAAGACCACCACAGCAGAGCAGATGGGAACAAAGATCTCCACGGTGGAGCAGATGACCACCACAGCAGAGCAGACGGGACCGAAGATCCCCACGGTGGAGCAGAAGGAACGGAGCACCACTTCAGTGGAGCTGATGGTGTAGGACACAACCAAGGCGGATCAGACAAAACTGGAACAGAGAGCACAAAGAGGTTAACAATGGCCTCTGTGGCCGTAACAGGACAGGCAGGGAGTTCACAAATGGCCTCCTTGGCCGTAACAGGACAGGCTGAGAGTTCAGAGACAGCCTCCTTGGCCATGACAGGACAGGCTGAGAGTTCAGAGACGGCCTCTTTGGCCATCACAGGACAGATAGAGAGTTCATAAACAGTCTCCTTAGCCGTAACAGGACAGGCAGAGAGTTCAGAAACGGCTTCCTTAGCTGTAACAGGACATACAAAGAGTTCGGAAGTGGGCACCACCGCCATGAGAGGAGCTGAAACAGATACCGCCGCCTCGGGAGGTTCTGCAGCAGAAGCTGCCACCTCGGGAGGAGCTGGAGTGGCCGCCGCCGCCGCCACAGGAGGTTCTGCAGCAGATGCTGCCATCTTGGGAGGAGCTGGAGCGGCTGCCGCCGCCACGGGAGAATCTGCAGCAGAAGCTGCTACCTCGGGAGGAGCTGGAGCGGACGCCACGGAAACACAGCAACTAGGGAACGCTACTGGCTAGCAATACTCAGCAGTGTGAGTGTGTGTATGTGCATCTTTTATAGTGTCACTGATGGAAACAGGTGTGCGTGTGATAATGAGTTCCTAGGCAGGGGTTATGGGAAATGTAGTCCGGGGTAGAGTGGCAAGAGTCAGCGGTGGAGTGCCCTCTGCTGGAGTCAGGGGCACTCCAGCTGGAGATAGTGACACCTTTATTATTAATTATTCATTCATTATTTCTTCACAACATTTCTGTTTATTAACAATGTTACAAATCACTGAAACCATGAAACATTTTTTCAGGATTTTTTTTTTATGAATAGAAAGTTCAAAAGAACAGCATATATTTGAAATGGAAGTTTTCTTTACAATATAAAAGTGTTGTACTGTCACTTTTGGTCAATTTAATGCATCCTTGTATAAAAGTATGCATTTATTTCCAAATTTTGTAGCATTTGCAAAATATAAAGTTGGAATTGTTTGTTTTTACAAAGTCCCAGTTATCAGAAATAGTTTTAAAATTCAGAGATTTGAAGTCAAAATTCCAGAATGGAAAATTGCAAATGCAAAAGGGGTTTGTCTGTTTTACACTTAATATATTACCGTTTTTGTGTGATTTTTTTTTTTTTACCTGTTAATGTGGCTGTAGATATGCGTGCAGATGAGGAGAAGATTCTGACCACAGTTTGTACTCTGACTGTAACCACAGCTTCCACTCATAGGCACCGCAGCCAAAACAGGTAAACACAAGTTTTGACTCTCAAGGCTTTCAACTCTCAGCCTCTGAATCATTTCATAAATTCAAAGACTAATTATTTTATTTTGCCCTTTAAGGCAGCTGTAGTCAGATGTTTATCTTTTGGTGTCTTTGGGTTTGCTAGATATAATTGTTTTGCCATGTTATGCCTTCAGTTATGTAACCTTGAACAAAATGCCTCTTGTTAGCAACCTACACTCTAAAAAACACTGGGTTAAAAACAACCCAATTTGGGTTGTTATTAACCCATGGGCTAGGTAAATATAGGACAGAACCCATCTTGGGTTAAATTTACCCAGCAAATTGGGTTGTTTATTTAACCCAGCATAATGGGTTGATTTAACCCAGCTAATGGTTTATTAATTTTTACTATATTACTAGCTTATTTTTTACTTCATACATTAAGTAAGGTTTACAGATTAACTTAAATCCTCTAAACTTTTCTAAAATACTCCACACAACCACTGGTTTGCATGATAACATCCTTTATTTTCCTTTATTTATCGTTTACAGCATTGTTTATATCGTTTTTAATAGGCTATACATATTGCCTATATTTAAACTCGTTTAACAAACATTAGAACAAAAATTCAACATTAAACAGAAGTAATTCACATGTAATCGACCAGTCTCTGTTATTCTGTTTCCATCGTAACGGCGCTGGTTCTCGTGCCCGAGCTGGAGTCGAGGAACTGCTAACGGACCGCCGCCCAGCGTTTCACTCTAGCCCAGGGGTGGGCAAACTTGGCCCTTCCAGGCCACTTTCCTTCAGAGGTTAGCTCCAACCCTAATCAAACACACCTGAACCAGCTAATCATTGTCTTCAAGACTACTAGAAGGCTACAGGCAGGCGAGTCATATCAGGGTTGGATCAAATCTCTGCAGCAAAGTGGCCTGGAAGGGCCATGTTTGCCCATCACTGCTCTAGCCGAAACATGCTGTGACTCCATAACCTGCCAATAAACAAACAATAAACAGCTTTGAGGACATGTTTTAACATCCAAACAAAGTATTATATTCTGTATCTTTATGAATAAAATCATTTATTTGATGCAAAGCATCAGGCTTTTCCATCACCCGAAAAGACCGCGACACTCGTTAAAGGTGATTCACACCGCGCGCCTGTATGTTGCTCTGCATAAAATTTAACTATATACAGCACAGTAAATAAAATGTACACAAACCTGTATTTTACCGAAGAATGCATCAATTCAATGGCGCTTAGAACTGCTCTCTCGTGAAGTGAAGACGCAAAATCCCCATGATAAATAACTCAACCGCTGGGTTACATCTGACCCTGGATCTGAGTAACACTAAAACTACCCAAACATTGGGTTGTTATGTCTGACCCAGGAGCTGCAAAACAACCCAAACACTGGTTTGTTACATTTGACCCAGGAGCTGGGTAACACAAAAACTACCCAAACACTGAAAAAATGATCCAAAAAAATGACCCAAAAGGCTCAACCCAGCATTTGGGTTAAATAATAACCCAGGATTTTTTAGAATGTATTTTAGTTGGCCCGTAAAGGAAAGCCCTGATATTTAATGTTACAGTGATATCTTAAACAGATAAAAGATGTAATAAAATTGTCAAATTAAACAAATTACACTCTAAACAATGCTGGGTTAAATTCAACCCAGTGCTGGGTAAAACAGGGACAAACCCAGCAATTGGGCTGTTTTGACCCAGCGGTTGGGTTAAATGTTTAACCCAACCTTCTGGGTAGTAACCCAACCGCTGGGTCAAAACAACCCAATTGCTGGGGTTGTCCCTGTTTTACCCAGCACTGGGTTGTATTTAACCCAGCATTTTTTAGTGTAGACTCTATTAGTTAAAAAAAAAACATATAAAATATAAGTCTTATTTGTGGCATTGAGTTAAAGATGCCTGCTCAACAATTCTCAACTGAAAAACATCAAGCATATCTATTTCACAGTACTCATTGTTTGGCCTTCAAAAAAATTCCACGCTTCCCATCAGCAGCACCCATCACCCCTTTAGAAAAACACACAATTTCATGGAAATGTTAAAGAGTTCATGGCATGTCCTATTGGATGGTTCAACTTTCCTGTTTACCCCCTGAAGCGCTTTGCTCACTCTTTAAGTACAAGCTATTTTGGTAGCCTTGGATATATAAATTTGTTGTGACACTTGGAGCTCAAGGGTGAGACACAGGACATGTTTTTGTCTAATTCAATGCTCTCTTCTCATTGGTCATATCCTGTGCCTTATCTATTTGGCAAGAGCTTTGTGGTTCAAATGTAGTCACCATTAGTCTCCATATTAATATATAACATCAACCTTTAATCTTTAACATTTGAATAAAAAACATGACATTTCATTATGTTAATGAAGAATAATGACCTAAATGTCAACTTCTAATTTAAGCTTTACATGGGCATTTAGTACTTGCTGAAAACTGAAACTGTTCTCTGAACATTTTCTTGCTGAATTAACTTTCGCTTTCTTTGCAGAATATAAACTCATCATCAGTTGAGGCTGCAAATCATCACTTTCCTTGGTTGGTGATCCACACAAGTGTCAGGGGTGAGGGAATACCCCATGTCCCACTTACACAGCATTCTTTGTCACCCACTCATAATTTTCCCTGCTGTTTCCCTCAGCATTTTCTTCTTACTCATCTCCTTATGATCAAAAAAGGAGAACTCTAAAGAATTAGACTTTTTCATGTTTAAACCCATGGCTACTGTTTTGAGAATATGATATATACACCGCTCAAAAAAATTAAGGAAACACTTAAATCACACATTGGATCTCGATTAACAAAATATTCAGGTTGAAAATCTTTACTTATATACATTGTGTAATTTGTTGAGAATAATATGATGTGACAGTGGTCAATGAAAAGCCAAAATCATCAACCCACTGAGGGCTGGATTCAAAATCACACTGAAAATCAAAGTAAAACTTTGAAATTACAAGCTGATCCAACTTAAATTAATTTCATCAGCAACTCATGAAGTAAGTCAGAAGTGGGTATGACCCCCACATGCCTGTATGGGTCTCACTACAGGATGTCAGGCTCTTCAGCAATTTTTAGTCTAGAATAGATTCCTTAAATCCACATAAATCATTTAACTTTGAAGAGCCTTAAAGGGTTAGTTCACCCAAAAATGAAAATTCTGTCATTAATTACTCACCCTCATGTCATTTCAAACCCGTAAGACCTTCATTCATCTTCGGAACACAAATTAAGATATTTTTGATGGAATCTGAGAGCTGTCGGACCCTGCATAAGTATAATTACGGTTGAACCCCTGATGTCACATGGATTATTTTACAGATGTCTTTGCTACGTTTATGGACTTGGAAACATTTCAGTTGCGTTGCTGTCTATGCAGGGTCAGACAGCTCTCAGATTCCATCAAAAATATCTTAATTTGTGTTCCGAAGATGAATGAAGGTCTTACGGGTTTGAAATGACATGAGGGTGAGTAATTAATGACAGAATTTTCATTTTTGGGTGAACCATCCCTTTAATCAACATGGCTGGCATTTTCCATGGACACTGCATAAAAGTTAAGCAAATTTCTGATCAATCAGAATGTAGTACAGATATAAATACATCAGCAGAATCTTGCTTACAGACGTAGAGAGTAGATGTAGGTTCACATTTTGTATTGCATTTTCAGTTTATTCATTAGGTTCATATTTGGTCCTGTATCTGTATAAATGAATTATACTCTTCAACATCTCTGATACACTGTTTTCATGTTTCTCAGGAAAGATGCATCAGTTTTACTTTCAATATCTCTAAGAAATCTCTCTTTCTCAACAGCAAGATGCTCCCACATTTGTGTTCCATTAGGTTCTCCTCAACCACATCTGGTGTCTTTCTCCCACTCACTAGCTATTGTTTATCAGTTATTAGTCATAATGACCACAAACAAAATATTTCAATATTTTCTGACTGTTTGTTTGAACTCTCTGACAACAGAATAAAACAATGCTACAATTAAGAGTATAGAGTCGAATGAAAAGGTCAAGTGAGAACATCCCTACCCGACCAACACGATACTGGATACTGCTGGATTATGATGGTGAGTCGTTTTTAAACAACATTAAGACTGTTACTCCAATTAGACTTAGATGTTGAAGGAAAATAAATGCATTCAAATGTCTAATTTCTACATATAGAATGAAATGAGTTTATTTCAAAGCTATAAAATGTATTTTAGTGATATTAAAAAACAACAGAAAAAAAAAACAAGCACATCCCACATCAGGTCAGTTGAATTTTGCTTTCAGGAAAAGAGAGAAAAGATTTATGGAATTTAGACATGTTCATGATGGATTTGTCATAGTGGATGTTAAAACCAAATGCAGGAAATTTCATTACAGCTTGATTGAGAAACATGGAGACAATTTCTTTGAAAAATTCAGGAGACCACCACATAGTGAAACCCATGTTCGATTTTCACACAAACGTATATGTGCTAATGAAGGTACCACAACAGCAACAACAACAACATAAAATGAATATAATGTTCTGTATATTAAAATAATGTATTATTCTGTGGGTGAATATTGTTTTTATGTTTAATTAACATAAACAGTTTTACTCTCAAGCTATTTTTTCTTCTCGAGTGGGAAGCTAGAGTTTTTTAATATTGCATAAAAGCATTAATCTTCCAAAATGTGGTTTTGGTATGTTCCTTTCCCAAACTTTTCTTGGTTGGTTGCCTGTGGTTACAGTGAAACTTAGATGCTCATTCCAGTGGGAAATGGCGTAGGCGTTACTTTTGAGTGCTGTTTATATTAGAGGCCATTATGTTAGTGGGAATGAACTGTAAATTCTTAAGACACCTATGTGTAAAGGTGATGATATACACGGGGCAACTTTTTGAGCAATGTTGCTGGGCAATGTTGCCATCAATGGGCAACCAGGTGAGACACAGGGCCCACAACCAATCTAAAGTATCCAGATAGAAATTTGTTGCCCATTCTCAATGGGAAAGTGCCCAAGCAACATTGGTCAAAAAAGTTGCCCCTTGTATCATCACCGTAAGTGTGTATATATGACAGAAGTCAAGAGAGAGGAGATATTACAGTACATTTAACAATGTATTTAACTGTTTGGAACTTGCATGCAAGGCTTGAAAACAAAGACACTTAAAAACATCTGTGAACTTAATTAAAGCATAATGTTTGTATTCAGAGTATAAAAACTATGAACTGTGAATTTTCATTTTGCCACTTCATTGTCTGTTTCTTTAAAGCTCTTCCAGTTAGTTGCTAAGATATTGTATTTCAGTAAAACAGTTGGTTAGTACTTTAACATTCCTCACAAGAAGTACCTAGCTTGTGTGTGTTTTCCCTGTTTTATATACTGCTTCTCTGCAGACTTTCTTTGCACATTCAATTTGTGTCATATTCTCTGAGGACGCTGGCCTTGATGATAAAGCTCAAACCAGGGATCATTAGACATGACTTCAAATAATTAAAAGTTATTTCATCAGTAGTTTTTCCATGTCTCCTGTCCTTCTGTCCCTAGACGCCTAACTATTCCTTATACTCAGAGAATGTGGCCTTCCTCGTGAGCATGTGTGAAGGAATGTGTTTTTTGTAGAGCCAAATATGGTCATGTGATGTGTCATCTTTCCCAAAGGTGAGTCAGTGCTTCAGCCTAATGTTCTTAATTACTCCAGATGAAGAACCTATTTTTACAGTTATTGTGGTTGTTGAACAGAGTGATAAGGGGATGAATTATGTCAACTTTTATTTTTGGCACATACATAGATGTTAAAACATCCAGTCCTGTCAGTGGCCTTATTAAAATTGATTAAGTGTGTGCTTACTAAAACAAGTTTTGTTCTTGAGTGATTGTTTGTAATTCATTGCTGTTTAATTATTACGAAGTGAATTACAAAGTGTGTGTGTGTAGGCTATATATATATATATATATGTATGTATATGTGTATATATATATATATATGTACATATATATACATGTATATATATATATATATATATATACTGATGTTGAACTCCACAACTGATAAGTAAATAATTACATTTATTAATATACTGATTTAAAAGTAGATGTGAGAGTTTCTTTAAACAAAGAAACTTTAAAGACTGATATGCCGCCAAAATTGGCAATGGCTTCTGCCTTAGACTAAACGTAGCTATGACTTGACAAGTTGACTGTTTAACGGTCCTGTAAAAAAGGAGAGACAGACAAGGAAAGAGACTGGGTGAAAAAAGTGTTTATGTCTGTGTAAAAAAGGGTAGAAGGGGGATGAAAAGGCAGACAATGATGACTTCATAACTTCCGCTAGTGTGTGCGCGCGGGTCTGAAGGGGAGGTCTCAAGTCCTTTAAATAGCGACAGATCTACTCAAAAACACATTTAGGGCAGTTCAAGGCTTGCACTGCATTGAAGATCACAACAACAAGCTAAACCTACAAAGGAACTCTTCAAAATTAAAGCATCTTTCAGGTAATTTTATGTTCTTGTTTAGCTTCATACCGCAAATGGTCTCAAACTTATATAACCGATGTGTAATGAATACAACTTTTTGAAGTTGTAAAGTTTTGGTCGCATTTAGCTCAAGTAATTGATTGCTTGTTCTATTAGATTTTCCCCATGAGTTTTAGACTGGTCGGCATGGGCAGAACGGAATTAGATGTGAAATTTGAAAATGTAATTGTTAGTTGATATAAATTACCAGTTGTTTACCCAGACATCAGTATACACAGAATAAAGTTATGAATCTTAAAATTGGGAAAAGTGTTTAAAGACAAATGTTCTTAAGTGCTATAGTATTCTGTGAGGCATGAGTCAAGATAGACAAACAGAAATGGCATGGTATAGCGTTTGAATGGTGGGTGTTGTGTCTTGCACATGAGGGAGAATTTTCACAAGGGAAAGTAAAGAAGCAGCTTGTTCTCTTTTTCGAGAGAGGGGAGAGGAGAGGGGAGGGGGGAAGAAACCCAATGGAGCTTTTTCTTTGTTTCATCAAATCTGTACTATCTACAATTGACAGCTGACATCTCTCTTGTCTTCCTCAGTTATTCAGAATGCAGAGCCTGAGTGTACTGCTGATCTTTACCCTTTGTGGGTCAAGCTTGTGCAACCTCATGCAGGAGAAACAGACAGATTTTGGGCTGCAGGTGTTCTCCGAAGCCATCCAATCTGCTCCGGACAGAAATCTGGTTCTCTCTCCCTATGGCATCTCTTCAGTGCTAGGCATGGCTCAGCTGGGTGCTTATGGCAGCACTCTTCAAATGCTCACCTCCAAGATGGGCTACTCACTGCAAGGTAGATGAATGAGAGCAGTTAATGTAATTATCTTATGTTCTGGAACAGCTTAAGCCCTATTCGCACGGGATTAGTATTACCTGGTGACCTCCAGTCATTTGTAATCGTTGCGGAGGTTGTCTGTGATCTTAATCCCGTGCGAATCGGCCATGTCTTTGCGTATCATTTATATCTTGCATTCTTATGTTTAAATCATAATATCTTACATTCCTAATGCAATGTGTAAAGATTGTTGTTTTTCAAACTCTCTTCTTTTCTTTGATAGCAAGAGGAATGCCAAAGCTACAGAGGCTTCTTCAAAGAGATCTGGCCAGTGAAGACGGGGTAGAAGTAGCCAGCGGTGTCGTGGTTGACCAGAAGATAATCCTGGAAAAGATTTTTAGGTGCAGCCTGACCAAAGCCTTCCAGAGTGTCCCTCATCAAATAGACTTCAGCCAACCAGAGATGGCCCGGCAGGTGATCAACTCCTGGACATCTGACCACACTGGTGGTAAATATTTTAAAGTCACTTCTATTTTGATTACATTGCCTGTGATGTTCCTCATTTCTACATCAATTTGAATAAAAATGCCTGCTAAATTATTAAATGTAAGCTCACTCACCATACACATTTACAAGACGATTAACTGATTTATTGGTTTCATTTCTTAGGAATGATTACTGACTTCCTCCCCTCTGGGGTGTTGAGTGAACTGACACGCTTGGTCCTGTTGAATGCCCTCCACTTCCATGGGGTCTGGAAGACACCGTTTGACCCTAAACTTACTAGGGAACAGCTATTCCACAGAGTCAACGGCAGTGCTGTATCTGTTCCTATGATGACTATGACTTCAAAATTCAACTGTGGTGAGTGTCAATGATTTGTTTAAAGGAACTGATGAGAAAATTAAGAAATTTGTAATGGTTATTTACAACATTTTTCTCCATGTAGGCGAGTTTGTGACTGAAGACGGTGTGGACTACGATGTCATTGAGGTGCCTTATGAGGGGGAGTCGCTAAGTATGCTTCTGGTGATACCATTTGAGAGGGATGTGCCTCTTTTGGCCTTGAACAAAGAGCTGAGAAGCAGCAAGATTCACCAATGGAGAAAACAGATGAGAAAGATTAACAAACAACTTGCTATTCCAAGGTAACGCATCTATTTCTGTGAACCTGCGTAGGAGTTTTTATATTGTGATGAACATATTAAAACCCGAGGCCTAATGTATGTGTTATATAATGATGATATCTCAGGTTCTCCATGGATACAGAAATTGATCTTAAGTCCACACTGAGCAAGATGGGTCTTGGAGACATTTTCAGCCAGAGCAAAGCTGATTTCTCTCACATTACCAGTGAGTATTGGAAATTGTCAGATTTCATTTTTGGCAATGCTGTAGCTGTTGTGTTAAAGAATAAATGTTAATGGATTCTCTTTTTTGATAAATCTAATAAAGTTGTTTCTCTCTCTTTTTGTACAATTAGCTGAGGAACCTTTATGTGTATCCAATGTCCTTCAGAGAGTAAAACTTGAGGTGAATGAAGAAGGAACCAAAGGCTCATCTGCCACAGGTACAGACACTGAATTGCAATACACTATAACAGTTATTTAATTGCATTAACTGTCATTATAGTGAAACCAAAATACATATTTTACTTATTAATTTTTTCTGTGATTCCACAGCGGCTGTCATCTACTCTCGCATGGCTGTTGAAGAGCTCAAACTAGATAGACCCTTCTATTTCCTTATTCAGCACAAACCCACTGGTCAGTTGTGCTTTCATTTCGTGTGCTTTCACCTTTATTGCATTTAATTTTGCTTGCTTTATCTGGATATGTGTCAGTGTAGTTTTTTGTTTGTTTGTTTGTTTGTCTGTTGGTTGTCTCCCTTAATAGTAATATCCCCTGTTTAAATTCACAGGTGCGTTGTTGTTTAGCGGTCAAGTGAACCAGCCTCAGGAATACTAACAGACTGAGGTTGTACCTGAAGTAACCATACAAACAGAAGGACCAAAGAAACTGCCAACAAGTCTGCACACAACATACTACTGAAGTCAAGAGATGCTTAGAGTTCTGTTTTAAAATGAAAGGGGTGGGGGTGCTGAACTTTAATAAGAAACGTATAAATGTTTATTCCATATGTGTCCTCTGCTATGGGGGAGGAAAGATCTATACTATAAAAAGAAAGCATTACTGTTTGAAACATATGTCTGAAACAATCAGGGACATTTAATGAACAAATTTACAGCCTCTGCAGACAGAGGTTCTACATGCACTAATAATTTGAAGAGTGAATTAATTTGTATGCTTTGTTTCATCTGTTTAATATGCTTATATATTTTTTAAAAGTTGTATTTTACAGTATTTATATTAATTTATTGTCGAATGTTATATTTTCTTGAAGACTGTTTATTAAAAATGTTTTCTTTTATAATAAAAGCGCCCATACGCGAACATGAATTAGTTTTACGTTCTTTATTTAATTACTTTGGAGCTGGCGACATCTTGTGTTCACAGTTTGGCAACGACAAAAAGTAAAATATATTGCAACACTTTTCGGATAAATGGAATGTGTAGATACGCTATTGGAATAATAACCTTTCAGATAATGCACGCGTAGCACTAGCTGGCAGTACAAATGGCATTGTGATTTCATCTGTCATGATTGTCGCAATGAATGACCCAAACTGAGCAGCATGAATCTGGGTAAGATTAAAGTTCTTAAACCCACCCTATCTCCGTTACCATGGAAACCTGAATCTGCCCCGTTTTGTCATGGCAACAACATCTGAACAAATTAACTTACCCTGATGTCAGAGGCAAAGCTGTTAAGTTTTACAAATAGATAAGAAAAACACTTTATCGCTTTCGAAAACGTAAACCCATAAAACATAAGTTATTTTTTTGTTAGAAGTGGGAATTAATTTCTTGTAAAGGCAGCAAGAGGAATTTCTGCAAGAGATCTTGTGGGGACAGGAATGCGCAGAGCGCATGCGCGCTGGTGATAATGACGCTACCCAACTCCTCTCTAGTAACGGGAAGTCCGGCTCGATTCCGGGAATCGGTTCTTTCAAACTTCGTTTAAACGAACCGACTCAATTGTTCTTTCATGTCATGCCATAACTACGTCATGCTCAATCGTGGTCCCTGACGTCTCGACGCAGGATAGACTATGTTGTCTGCACATATTGCTGTGTATTACGAGTTTTCGAATAAGTTTCATTAATACGGATGTTTACTGTAGTGTTCTATTTCTAGTGTTCAATTCGTGAACGAACCGGTTTAACTGATGCATTGAAAAGATCCGACTCAAGAGAGCAATTCGTTAACGAATTGGGTAACGCTACTCCAGGCTGCTTCAATGGGGCTCTGAAACTACGAGCAGTCAATTAGACATGTATTGATAATATCTTGCGGTAGTTACTGACCAATAAGCGGTTTGCTGTTCACTGAAAATAAGCTCTCAATAAGCCGTCAAAATGGTAAGTTATACTCTTATAGAGACATTAATCTGCACTTTTCAGGCTGAGCTAGCTAGCTAAGGCTAAGTCAGTACAGTCAGCTTCCTGGACACCTCAAACCCTGTTTAAAAATTCACATCTCACCTGTCGGGCCCTAGGTGGTCTGTTCAGTGTGGACGCTTTGTGTGGTTTACATCTCTCAAATAAATTAATATTTTCACGTTGTCATGTATTGCAAAGCGTTTGTTCACTAGCCGGTCAGTTTGACAGCTGGATTTAATATGTTAAGTTGGCACTTTTAATTAATCACCTAAACGCTGTTCACAGCTTGGCGTTCATACGAAGCATTTTATGAATACTTAAACTGTAAAGCTGTCTTTTGACTCTCGATTCGACCCGGAAACGCTTGTCTAGTTGCTGCTTTGTATTTAAGTGTGAGATTCAGACGAGCTGTGAGTCAGTAGATTGCCTTTAATCCCACTCAGTACATTTCACTGCGGTTTGTAGAGTCATAACAGCGTGTTCTCTCAAAAATATTCCGTTATAGAAGTATTTCACAACATATTTCCTTTGTTTAATCCGTCAAGCATGAAAGGAAGTGCTGCTCTGAGAGATAATATCCAACACGACATACAACAGTGTCTACTAACTGAAGAAAGCACTAATGATCATAGCAGAGGGTAGCGAAATGTAATGTCTGTTCAACATTTCCCTGTTTGCCATGTTCAGTAAACTGGCAGACCAGAACTTGCTTTTGCTTTGATGAGATCTACAAACACATGTAACCAAAGTATCAATCTAAAGAGAGCATTTATTTCTCAAAATAAGACCTTTTGTTTTTCCCCCCTCTTTCTATGGTACTAGAAAAACAGCAGAAAACATTCATCGCTGTAAGTAAAGATGTGTAGTGTAGCAATAGATGGTGATCTGATTGTCTCTTCTGTAGATTTTCATGTTCTTTATTAACAGTAGAATTTCATGAATGCGTGAACTTAATGTCCAATGTTTGTGTGTTTAAACTACTAACAATTGTTATAAGTCGCACTGATCAAGTAAAAACAGTGCATGGTATTAACAACCTTGTCTGTTTGTGTGGATGCTAAATTGTCACTTGATTTGACCGCTAAATATGGACTTGAATCCAGGAACACTTTTTTTTATAGCATTGAAGAAGACAGTCTCTCCTTCCCTTAGGAGGTTACTATTCTCGTCTTTGGCCTCAATTATTTTTTTTCCCACATCTCATCTTTTTCATGTCTTTCTTTTTTTGGATATTAAACATGTACATTGTTCAGCAGAGCCTTTCATGGCCAAGTACAGTGCATCATTTTTAGACCATTTCAATGGCTGATGTAGGCTGATAAATTCTGGCACAAAGTATAATTCCTTAATTTAGCAAGCTGGTAAGAATGTTCCACAATTAAACTAATGTGTGCTTTAGAGTCGTGTTCCATGTAATAGTCTTATGGTTTTTAGTCATAGGGTGTCATACTAGTTCTTTGATCAGAAAATGTGATAGTTAGATAGCCTTTCGAGTGAATTGAGCTGAATGCACCATGTTGGAAATGTGGGCCATGTCTGATGGGAGCAGATGCAGTGCTCTTCAGCTCTCCTCTTAAATATTTAACACATCTGAAATGTATAGGCCAGTTGCAGCTCACTTTCTAATTTTATAATGATGGATGATGCTGAAGTTCTTTTAGGAAAAAAAGAGGTAAACCTTTTTTCCTTCTTTTTTGTTTTTTTTCAATTTTCCCATTACGCCATCATCCTTTCTGATAAGTCAGATGCTGGTTATAAGCACAGTTCACAACATTTTAATCATCATTTGTACATGGGTAGTTGACAAATAACATGGACATCAATTTTTTTTTTTTTTTTTTTTTTTTTTTTTTTTAACCAGCATCAAGATTTTAGGTTGTAATTTATTTGAGTGTGTAAGGTAAATTGTATATTTTAGGTCACAGTATTTTAAAAGGTTTTTCACTAGTTTTAATCGCTTTTGGCCTTTTGCTGGCCTAGTTCTGTGGAGGTGTGTGAATTTTAAAACTAGTAGTTTCTAATTTAATATGAGGTCATAAAAACTGCATGTGTAATAATTAAGGCATGAGGCACACTGCAGCATGTACTTTTAACAACACATATCCAGTTTTTAGTGAAAATGTGTTGGTATATATATATATATATATATATTTTATTATTCAATTCAGTGTTATTGTTAACTGCTACTTTTTACCAGTAAAACCATTTTCATTAATCATCAAAAAGAAAATCTAAATATATCTAAATGAAAAACAAACTAAAAAAAAAAACTTAAATTATAAATTTCTTGGCAACTATCTGAACTTAAATAAGCTTAATTTGACATACTAAAATTACTAAAATAAAAAATCAAGCTAATAAGAAATATAAAAAAATAATAATAAAAAAATCACTAAAGTACATAACAAGAGTACTAAAAGTTAAAATAAAATAAAAATAAAATAATTAAATAAATAAATAAAAAATTACACAAACAAAAAAGCTAATAAATACTATAATACTACATAAATAATACTAAAATAACACTGCTCCAATTATTTATTTCCAGAGACTTGTTTGTTTATTGATTTATTTAGCTTAACATTCTCCGCCATATGGAGTATTGTCTGGTTGGAAATCACTTTTTTATTTTTTTTTTTAATGCATTCCTCTCCTGTTTCTCTGTAGATGCGCTTTATGCTTCTGTTCAGCCGGCAGGGGAAGCTGCGGCTCCAGAAATGGTACACGGCTACAGCTGAGCGTGACAAGAAAAAGATGGTCCGAGAGCTCATGCAGGTGGTGCTGGCCAGAAAACCTAAAATGTGCAGCTTTCTGGAATGGAGAGATCTAAAGATAGTCTACAAGAGGTAGAAAACCACGCATGCTTTTGATGCCTTTGTGAGACAGAAATGTCGGTTGCAAATATGTCCCTTGTTGTCAGTTTCTTACATGCACATAAAAGGTTGTACTAAATAAAACATAGTCCAGGTACACAGACTATACACCTTTTTTTCCCGCTGACCTGTTGTTTTTACTCTAACTGTCTAGTAACGTGTACATCAAACTATTGTCAATGATGACTCATTTATTGCGTTGTTATTGAGCGGTAGAATTGTTTGAAACATCAAAATACATTTCATATCTAGTCTCCTATGCACATACACTCCAGCTTTGACTAAATTCAATAGGAACCTCTCGTGCCCCTTTGCATTGCGTAATAATAAGCCCTTTTTGTAAGCATCTAATACTGTCACTGCACTCAAGATAGACAATAAAAAGAGGTGTAGAGAGGTGGTCATCGTTTTTGGTCACAAGGGGGCACTAAAAGTAAAGCTGCCTTGTTCTTCATTGTGACGCTTGTTTTTGTTTTTCACCTGCACTCCATCTAATATGTACTTGTTTTGGCAGCTACTTAATGTCATTGAGGTTTGATTTAGAGTTTGATTTAAGCACCTTCACTATAACATTTCTGCAGTCATGCATCCATGTTGGGTAATTTCTTATTACGTTTTCGTTGGTCACTTCCACACACACACTAAAGCCCCGTTCACACTAGCAGCGACAAAATTCGCTGCATGTCGCCAGGGGCTGGCGATGAGGTTACTAGTGGGCGTTCTCAATACTGGTTGCCTTGACAGCGAATCAGGTTTCTTGCTGCTAAGTACAAACATTTTGGAGGCAAAAGACTAAATATAATCTAAATCTAAATGAAATCCGTACATACAAACAAAAATGAATGAGAAACAGAGCCTACTTTCTTCCATTGCGTATGTTTATCTACAGCGCTGAGAGGAGAACGATCACATGAGCTCTACCGTCGTCTTTCCTATTGGCTGTCGCTCCCGAAAGTCGCTCTTCATTTGCATAAAGTTGAAGGATTCTGAACTTTGTCGCATCGCTGGACACGCCCCATCCAGTCGCCAACAGCCGCTGTCTTTAAAAAAGCATCATATGACCCCTTTAAGAAAGTGTGTAGACTATTTCAGAGGTAGTGAAGCAACACGCATTGATCTAGTCACTGTCATTTCATTGTTGTCAGCACTCACCATGTCTACTCCCCAGGCATCCAACCAGCACCTGCTGTGTGTTATTGCTTTCAGTTATCACTTTTTATACTTCCCTATTTGTACTATTAGTTTTTATTACTATTTTGAATGAGATTTTATTCAATTATTCAATAGAATTTTATTTTTATTGTTTTTAATTTTAGTATTAATTTAATTTAAGTTTTAGACATTTGTTTTTAGACTTGTGCTTTTTTAGTTTTATTCCTTAGAAATATTTAGGGTTCATTTTTTTTTATTTCGATTAAGTTTTAGTTTTAATTATTTCTAGGTAGTAATTTTAGTTCTTCTATAATTATAATTATAGAATTAATATAATTATATTTATTTATTACTTTATTGCATTCACACACACACACACACACACATATATACAGTGGGTACGGAAAGTCTAGGCAACATTTCTAATTTTCATCTAATACTTGGTTTGTTTACATGATTGCCTTCAAATATAATTTTTGATTGGGTTACATCTAATACGTCCATTTATTGGAGGTGTGTTTGTTTGTGTGTGGGTATGTAGGTATGCCAGTCTATATTTCTGCTGTGCGGTGGAGGAGCATGACAATGAGCTTATTACCCTGGAGGTCATCCATCGCTTTGTGGAGCTGCTGGATAAGTACTTTGGCAGTGTGAGTCATTCCTTGCCACCACCCCTCTTTCATCTGGCCTCTCTCTTTCTCTCCTCCTTTCTCTCTAATTCATACCCCACATCACAGCAACCCAAGAACTGTTAAATTCTCTTTACTTTCCCATCTTTTTTGCTTCTTTGTCCGTCTTCTCCTCTACTTTTATCCTCCTATTCGTCCTATGTCTGTTTTTCTCTGTAAATGTCACATGATGCCTTTTATCTCCCTCCATATTGATGTTATTTGCTGTTGTGCACATGGCTTTTCTGTTTTGATTATCTGACTGTTTTGGTTGCCTGTCATTTATTAACGTTAATTCCCTTGTGCATCACAATGCTAAATTTTTAATGGAGTGTAGCATCCGCAATGTTCCTTTTTGACCACTTTACCATGCACATAATTTTCCTATTACGGTTACATTTTGGTTAAGTTGTTCTTGCCATTTATTAAGATACATTGATGTTAGGGGTTTGCACAGAATCGATGATGAAAATTTTCAACAACAAATTTAATTATTGATGAGTCAAGTCAATTCGTGATTTGCAAAAAGTTAAAGTTAATGGCAGTCCTAAATGATGTACTTTATTCAAATGTTAATACTTTTCACGTACACTACTGTTCAGAAGTTCAAGGTTTTGATAGAAATTAATGTTTCTTTTCAGCAAGCATTAAATTTATCAAAATTAAGAGTAAAGACATTTGTAAATTGTAATGTTACAAAAATGTTTTATTTGAAATAAATGCTGCTCTTTTAAAATTTATAGAATCCTGAATAAATATGTAACACTGTTTCCACAAAAATATTAAACAGCACAGCAGTTTTCAACATTGATAATAATCAGAAATGCCTCTTCAGAACCAAATGAGCATACCAGAATGATTTTTGAAGGATCATGTGACACTGAAGAAGACTGTAGTAATGACTGTTGAAAATTCAGCTTTGCCATCACAGAAATAATATTTTAAATATAATATAATGAGGTCATTTTAAATTGTAATAATATTTCACAATATCACTGTTTTTACTGTATTTTTTATTAAGAAAAATGCAGCCTTGGTGAGCATGAGAGACGTCTCTGTACTGTACTTGAATACTCATTAAATAATATAGGCATATAACTGCTGTCTTATTCATATTTCTTTGAACTGGAATTTTGACTCCGTTGGATTATTTCAACACATTTATGTGACACTCATATATAGAATATTACCAGATTCTTGTGCATGTAAACAAGATTGTGCTCACGTCTCCACTGTTTTGTGTGTGTTGTACCCAATGTAGGTTTGTGAGCTTGACATCATTTTTAACTTTGAGAAAGCTTACTTTATCCTGGACGAGTTTCTTATGGGGGGAGAAATTCAGGACACATCCAAGAAGAGCGTGCTGAAGGCCATCGAGCAAGCCGACCTTCTACAAGAGGTGTGTGTGTATGCATGTTATTTATGTGTTTTTGAACAGTGTTTGCATGGAAAAGTCCAGATATGTTCCTTGAATTCTTGTCTTGTGGCTCCTTATTCATTTATATCCTCTTAACTCTTCAGAGTATTGCACATTGTAAGCTGCCAAGTTAAGTAATCACTGCATTGTGTAATGTACACTGTGAGGATCCCTCAATGGAAACCCTTGTCTCCTTTTCTCCGGACAGGAGGATGAGTCACCCAGGAGCGTCCTAGAGGAGATGGGGCTGGCCTAGTACTAGTTTCAAATGCAGTCAAGACAGATGGTAAATTTTGGTACTACTGCGACATGTGGGTTTATGTGAAGGGGAGTTTGTGAATGGGTCCAAAGGGTGGGAGGAGAACGGGAATAAAAGAGGGTAGGTGGGGTTAATTTTGGTACTACTGAGATCAGCATGTGATTGTATTTCAATTCCGACCTTTTTTTGTCTTTTACATTTTAAAATGGCTGCCTAGCTGGGATCTCATCTTTCTTAAGAGACACTGGAGAAAGAGAGTTGCAGATAGACACTCAAATTTAGCAATCAGAAACATATTTAGAAAAAGGAGTTGAGCCTTGCCATTTTAACAACAGGTCATGCAATCTCAGCTTTTAGTTTTATTTCAAAGAATGATTTATTGTTACATTGATCAAGTGACCTGCTTTGGAAAAACCTCAAATTGAATCCAATGCCATTACTATACATCTACTGTAGCTGCTCAGGAAACAATGACATTGACCATCCAGCCATGTTTATTTGTGTGAGATGCAAATATTTGTACTTGTACCACTTTAAAATGAAGTGCTATTGCAGCATATGGACCATAAGTAAATCTACTAATGTTTTTTTTTATAATGGATCGATTTTGAAGATATATTCACCAAACAGGAGGAATATTAAATAGACCTTTTTAAATGGCTACAATACTGAATTGACTATATTCAGTATTCATTTCTATTCATTTTGTTTTGTCCCTTGAGCCACAGTAGTAAAACGTCTGAATGTGTATTACTTCGAGAACGGGGCACTGAATCTCAACCACAAAATGGCGTGAAAGCTCTTTCCTGTTTGTCTTGGTCTACATCCTGCTTTCCAAAGACGTGTTTCTGACTGTAAGCGTGGCGCTTGAGTTATAATAAGTAAGGGAATATTTGTAGCTTGTTTCAGATAACAAAAGAGGGCTTTGATATTAGGTGTGATGTATTTACATGGCTTTTTAAACGTGGTGTGAAATAAGGGAATATTTTGAGATCAACTGTTTCTTTTTTCTTTTTTCTTTTTTTTTTTTTTTTTTTTTTAAAGCAATTGAATAATTCAGCATGAAGACATGTTTTTACCTGTGTAAAATCTGTCAGGCAACCAAAACAGAATTATGTGTGAATGTAATTTTATAAATAATAAAAACACAATTTTAGCCTAAACTTTCAAGTACATTGACATTTCTTCCTCATCTCTTTTCACATTTTTATTATTTTTCAGTATATTCAGCCTTTTTTTCTTTTTTAAATATAACCTTATACCTAATGACAGCAGTTTGAGTTTCTAGAGGAAACTTGGAGAGCATTTCGTCCAACCTGTTTTCACATTCGCTTGCTTTTTTTTTTTTTTACATCCATCATGCCGTGACCTCTGTTGGTATAATGTTTGCACTGTCAAAAAAAAGAATGCTTTGTCAGGAATTTATTATTATTTGTGTGTGTGTGGAGCAAAGATAAAGAGTGCTGAAGAGAGAAAATGAGAGAGAAAATGAGAGAGAGAGTGAGATTGAGTATGTAAGTGGATGAGTCACCAGTCGCTCGTTTGTGACAGTGGTGCAGTGAAGCTGACTGCACCACCATTGTGGCAAGAAAAAGAGCAATGGGAATTTAGAAAAGGAGATTACAGCCGGATGAAGACACATGTGCATATAGTGACAAAAGACATGCTTTTAGATAAAAAAATTATGTTGATAGAGTGACAATTTAACAGATGGAAGTCACCACACCACAGATGTTCAAGACAAAAATAAAAAAAATGTTTTCAGTTTCGTGTGAACTAATAATTTGCATTGGTAATATAAAAGGTGCTTCTTTTTCGACATCACTTTTCTCAAAGTGTCTTGTTATTGTCTGTTTGTGTTTCCTTCCCTTGTTTGGGGATTTATGAAAACAGAAATCTGTTGTGTTTTTCACCACCATCAGTGTGAAGGTGTCAAACGATTTAACCCTCAGCGTGATTGCAGCCCTCCTTCCTTTTGTCTAAATATAAGCTCAGCTGTTGATCAGATTGTCTTCCTTTATCTCCACTCAGTGGAGATGGACAGCAAACCGTTTCTAGAGACACTGTCATGTGCCTTTCAGCTTTTCACCCTTCTGTCAAATTGCATTTCTGCGGCACTTAGTGACTAATTGTGTATCCTGTGGTTTTTCATGCAAATGCAATGTGTCTTGGTCTTTTTAATGGATTTAGGATTATAATGCTTGTTTACAAGTCCACTAATGGGTTTTTCCCCTAATATTCATGTAGTGCATGAAATTCTGCATAAAATCCTTTATTTATTTTATTTTCCTGTATATTTGCAGTTTTAAAGGATTATTGGTTGATTGATAATTTATTTTAGGTAAAGCACTTGTCTTTTTTCCCCCTGTAAAAATATAAACATACAGTTAAAAACATACAGCTAATTAAAAGTGGGCCTAAAACAATGTATATTCAGTGTATGGCTATGCATATTTTTTTCCCCTTTACTACACTATATACAGTGGTGTGAAAAAGTGTTGGCCCCCTTCCTGATTTCTTATTTTTTTGCATGTTTGTTGTGCAAACATTGTACCTTTTAAGGGTACTGCTTATAACAGCTTGTTGTCCTTAAGAGAATAGTACGCACAAAAATTTAAATTTGCTGAACATTTACTCACCCTCAGGTCATCCAAGATTTAGAAGAGTTTGTTTCTTCATCAGAATATTTAGAGAAATTTAGCGTTACATTTCTTGCTCACCAATGGATCCTCTGCAGTGAATGGTTGCCGTCAGAATAAGAGTCCAAAAAGCTTATAAAAACATTGTGATAATCCACAAGTAATCAACATGACTCCATCAATTAACTGTGTGTTTGTGATAAACAAATTAATCATTAAGATGTTTTTAACTTCCGGCTAAAATATGAGTCCTTTATCTATAATATCGCTTTTCCCAGTGAAAAAGTTGTCTTGTTTGAATCAGGAGAGAAATATGCACAGATCAAGCACCGTTTACAAGCGAAAATAGTCAAAAACAAATATGTCAGTGGATGTGAGAGGACAGAAAAAGATGGAGAATGTGTTATTATGGATTATTTTGTCCAGAAGCGACATTTTTAAAGTTAAAACATCTTAATGATGAATTTGTTCTATCGATTGAGCGTAACCCTGTATATTCCTTTAAATGTACATTTTTATATCTTATCTACCCCTAAAGCATACCCTAGGTACTAATATGCACCTTTTAGTGATGGATAAGACCCCCCCGGTGACAGTTCATGCTCATTTTTTGATCATGTGCTTACAATAGTCCACAATCTGTTGGCCTTCGTTGCATCCATGCCATATTATTTACCTGTAGAAATTCACAAGATAATGGAAATTCTGGAAACTCAGAGCCAACAAAACATACAGCCTCATGCTCAAAGTGGCCGTTGCAGGAGATGCATTTCTGCAGTGTGTAATTTGATGAGTAAATCATTATAATTGCAAAGTTAATCAAACTTGTCTTTGAGATTACCTGAAGCAGTGTTTAGCTTCTGTGGAGCACATTTTATGACAGAAAGTATAATATGCAGGTCTTGCACTGATGATTTGATGGATGACTGCCCTCATTTCTCCCCTGGATGAGTCTTTTTTTCATTGATCTGGCACCAGCGCATCTCCAGTGGAAAGTTTCTGCCAAGTGCCTCTGCGTGTTCTTTCTCTCTCTCACTTTCTCCCCCACCTCCTTCCTCCCATCATAATTGCCTGGCTTCTCTGCCTACCTCATGATGAATTTTTAATGCCATGTTGTTACTTCTTTCCCGTTATCCTTATGGACAGTACCTCTTCATCCACTATAAAGAGTGAGTCTCACCCTCTCTTTACCTTTCTAAAGGTGACTCCTATGAGGTTTAGGCTAACCTGTGAGACCTTTCTGGAAATGGTGCCCTATAGAATCTATCTCTGTCCCTATGAGCAGTCCATTCAGTAATACACTGTATTGTAATTTGGCCTTATTGTTTTGGACTTGCCCTTTAAATCATGTAAGGTTATGACATTTTCTTCCATCCATTTTTCGTTTGTATGACTGCCAGTGTAAGCTGATCTTGGGACAACGTTTATAGGCAAACCCACCCTAGAGCTTCCCACCTCCTTAATGAAATGTGAAGAACGCTCCAGGCCAACACGCTGATGGACTTGGCAGAGATTGTTTTTAGCAGAGGCGGGACATATGGGCTTTCCGTGGGTTTTCCCATTATGCTGATCTTTTGTTTTTTTTCCTGCATTGGGGGTGTTGGGTTTTGAGTAATAGAGAATGTCGGACAGATTCGATATTTGATCAAGAGAACAAAGTGCATTTTCATTCCTCTGTTTTCTGGGCAAGCCTTCAGGGCAAAGAAATCATGTTTGTCATTTTGCTTGTGTGCTAGTGCGCAGGTGTCACAGGAAAGGAGTGTTTTTCTCTTTGATCAGTGCACATGCTTTTTTTTCTGGCATGTCATTGTACAGAATTGCCTGATTGTGCACGATTGTATTTAACACACATTGTTAGATGTTTCTCTTTTTATTTAATTGAATCGGGTGGTATTATAGAGTCTATTAGACTGAATTTGACAATTACTCTTCCCAGTAGCTGTGCCTGAGTAAGTGAATATGACAAAGGATTGTCAGTGTGTGTTGCAGGCTGAGGGTTCTGCAGTAGAGCGAGTATGACTCACCTCTCAACCATGTGACTCATGAATCATTGCTTCTCTGTGGGCTGCGCTCTTCTTATCAACCTCTCCGTCGCCCCATTCTCTCTATTTCTCTTTCTCTCTGCCACCCCCTCACTTTCTTCATTAACATTATTATTGACTACCTCTCGCCACTTCTTTGGTAACTCTTTATTCCAAGCCTTTCTGTTGTTGATTACAATTTCATTAGTCATTTTAATAGTCTGTCATTTTCTTTGTTTTTGTCTAATTTTGTTTCCCTAATTTTCTGTCCATTTTCCGAAAATCTTCATCATTTTCTCTTTTTATCGATCTGTTCATGGGAAACTGTAGCTGTCGCTACTTGTTTGTTTCCAGCATTGCCTTGAATAGTTGTTGATAACATTGTGAATTGAAAGTTCCTGGTGTCAAGTGATTAAGTGCTAAGGGCTTTGCATATGAAGGTCCCTGTTCATAAAACCATGTTTGACTGCTGTCGTTGTACCCTTGAGGTTGTCATGTAATCACTTTTGCAGAACAGTCTAGTAAAGAGATGGAATTATATTAATTATGGGATTAAAATAATTATAATAGGAATAAAATGTATGTTAATATGAGTAGTGGTAGCCTAATGGTTAAGTGTACAAGGTTAAGTTGGAGCCAAAAAAGACAGGTCACAGTTCTGCTCTGCCATGTTGTTTTAAATAAAGCGCTTAAATTCAGTTTGTTTTGGGGAGATTGTCCCACAGTCACGTTGAATTAAAAAAACAAACATCTAAATGCACTACAAAAATCATATTCTTCATCTGTATTTTTGTGTAATTTACCAGTCAAAATATCTATAGATTTATGACTTACTGTCAGAGAATGACTGTATTAATATATAAGTGCATCTTACTGCACTGGTAGAATTTTTCAATTATTTAAAAAAAAAAAAAAAAAACTTTATACCTTATGCAGTGTTGCTTCTCAGGTAAATTGAACTAATATACTGTGTGTGTGTGTGTGTGTGTGTGTGTGTGTGTGTGT
>NW_015537968.1:46383-47496 GCF_001515605.1 Sinocyclocheilus anshuiensis
ATGGCTGCAATATAACAAAGAGTGAAAAATTTAAGGGGGTCTGAATACTTTCCGTACCCACTGTATATATATATACGGCTAATTAAGAACTATTTCAAGTCATTTATTATAGTGTGGTAACGAATTAAACATGAGCAAGGACAAAAGTAATTAGTTTGGGCTGTGTATGGGCTTTTTAGTTATATTCTTTCAAAATAGTTGACCCAAAAATTAAAGTTCTGTCATCATTTAATCACCCTTATGTTGTTCCAAACCGGTATGACGTTCCTTCTTCCATGGAACATAAAAGAAGATATTTTGAAAAATATAAAAATAAACAGAAAAATAAAAATGCCTCTGTTTTTTATTCATACAATGAAAATCTATATTGTTTGGGAACCATTTGACTTACATTGTTTCAAAACATGAGTGCGAGTAAATGGTGACAGATTTTTTTTTCTTCGGTGAACCATCCCTTTAAATTAATTTACATGAATACAAAGCAAACCTCACTCCAGGGTTTCCGCGGGGTCTTAAAAAGTCTTAAATTTAAGTTGTATCAAATTTAAGGCCATAAAAAGTCTTAAATTGTACAAGAAAGTCTTAATTATGATTTAAGTCGGGTCTTAAATTTGGGGACGGAAAGACCAGAATTGCGATATGGCTTTATGTGACGATTAAACTTCAAAAGGCTATGATTTCATTAAATAAACATGAGTGCTGCATGTTCAAGAGTCCTGCTGTGCTGCTTTGTGTTCTGCTGTTACCGGGGAAACCGCAGTATTTCTGTTGTTCCGAAGCTCCTCCTGCTGGCAGAGAATGAATGTGCATTTTCAATAAGCCTGTTTAATTGGAGCAAGATATTCCTGCAATAACGGAGGCTGCAGTTTCTAGGACCCTATAGTGTTTTTAATTATTTAATTATTTTTATTTAATTTTTTTGTATGTATATATTAGTAGCTCATACTATTTTATAGCACTTGCTATTCAATTTTGTATATTATTATTTTTAAGGAATTATGTAGTTGTTCAATTGTATACACTTAATTATTGTACTAACCAACTCCTAACCCTAAACATACCCGTTGGTAACCCTCTTGAAATTAAGTTAACCTAATTTATTTCAATATATTA
>NW_015537968.1:51168-51733 GCF_001515605.1 Sinocyclocheilus anshuiensis
GGGCAGGCTAGTGTAGTTCATCTCAAACAAGCCTAATAACGAATCGTAGGCTACGACACACGTGACTACAGAAGAATGAAACGTCATCAGCATGCGCTAGTGGTAAACAAAAAGAGCATGATGAAAAGAGAAAATCTTAATTTTGATTTCAGGAGGCTTAAATTAGGGGACGATAAGACAATAATTCCGATATGGCTTTATGTGACGATTAAACTTCAAAAGGCTATGATTTCATTAAATAAACATGAGCGCTGCACCTTTCAGAGTCCTGCTGTGCTGCTTTGTGTTCTGCTGTTACCGGGGAAACCGCAGTATTTCTGTTGTTCCGAAGCTCCTCCTGCTGGCAGAGAATGAATGTGCATTTTCAATAAGCCTGTTTAATTGGAGCAAGATATTCCTGCAATAACGGAGGCTGCAGTTTCTAGGACCCTATAGTGTTTTTAATTATTTAATTATTTTTATTTAATTTTTTTGTATGTATATATTAGTAGCTCATACTATTTTATAGCACTTGCTATTCAATTTTGTATATTATTATTTTTAAGGAATTATGTAGTTGTTCAAT
>NW_015537968.1:51849-68812 GCF_001515605.1 Sinocyclocheilus anshuiensis
ATATATATATATATATATATATTAGAAAGAAAGACTTGTGTCTTTGCGAGACTTGTTCATTAGCCGCACTTCACATCTGATGTCTGACCCACTTAACAAAGTGCAGTAAACGGTAAAACAATTGCGGTACAAATTAGTGTGTTTATTAGTACATTAATAAATGTAAAATAATTTGAATGCAAATACTAGTTTGCAACATCCAGCAGCACAGTGAACGGTTTTGCACAGCTAAATAGGCTAAATGGAGATTGCTGATATCGCCTCACACACTCAAATTCACGCCAGCTCTTACATCAAAAATAAGATGGAAAGAAAAAAATGGTTTCCATTGATCTAGTCTTTGCATCTGTTTGTTTGATGTTTTAATTGGGTCTCATTATTATTATTATTATTAAATTTTGATTTAACATGGACATCACAGTTACATTGGACAAACCATATGCACTTCCTCAAGTGTTTTAGCACACATGCTAATTTTCAACACCAGTCCACGGGAGGCTTTTCAGAAGGCAAAAAAAACAAAAAAGTAAATGAATAAAATAAAACCAATAAAAATACTAATAATAACAACAATGTTAACAATAAAAGTAATAATAACAATACTAATAAAAAAAATGTAAAAAAGGGAAAAGAAAAAAATATACCATAAAATTACAAAAAGAAGGAACAATACATTCAAAATTATTTACATAAGCTATAAAGCAAAGACAACATAATTAGACAATATCGCAATAATAATTTGATATGAAGAACTATTCATGTGAGCACTGTTGTTTGGTTTTTAACCATTGTTTAAGTCCTCTGTTAAAAGCATTACCATTGGTCTCTAGTTTTAAATTAGTAGGTAAAGCATTCCAGAGTTTTGGCCCCTTTGCAGAGAAAGCAGATTGGCCAAAAGAGGTCTTATACTTTGGAACAAGACAGTCACCACTAATAGTGGCTCGTGTGTTTGCCCTATGAGAGTTCTGACGCCTACTGACCAATTCAGAAAACAGTGGTGAAACATGATTCTTTAGACATTTAAAAACCAATTTGAGATAATTAAAATCAACGAAACTATCGAAGCTAAGTAGGTTATGCTTTCTTAAAACATCACAATGATGCCATCTCATGGGTTTCTGGTCCATAACTTTTATTGCCTGTTTGTATATTGAAATAATAGGCTTTAATGTATTTGGAGAGAGTTGTGACCATGATGTGACACAATATGATAAATGTGAAAATATCATTGCATGCATGTATAATTTTGCAGTTTGACCTGACAAGTCCCTTCTAATAACACGAAAACAATTTAGGTTTGGTTTGACCTTCTTACAGATGTACTCAATGTGACTATCAAATTTTAAATTCTTATCTAGAATAATCCCAAGATACTTGATTTCATTCACTGCTTCAATTACTTCATTTTTAATCCGCACCTCAAATACATCCCTTGCAGGCCTATTTCGTATGGAGAAGCACATGGAAACTGTTTTTTTAACATTAAGAGTTAAATGAGACAACTCGAGCCATTTAGAGATGTTATGTAATGCCTGTGTCAGGTGCTCACCTGCCAGGCTAGGTGTTGTAGTAGACACATGGACGACAGTGTCATCAGCATACATCTGGCAGCCGACACCCGGACAGCAATTTGGTAAGTCATTTATGTACATTGTAAACAACAGAGGGCCAAGTACAGAACCTTGCGGTACTCCTATGTTGTTGGAACAGAATTGACTAGATGGCGCTGTCACAAAAAAATAGGGTAGAACTGCGGTCCTGAAACTGCAGGCTCCAGTATTGCAGGAACACAGTATTGAGGTTGTTCTTGTTCAGACCAGTGTGAAAATCGACCCATGTTTTTACCCTGCAAACATGCAGAGCTGTAAATGTGAACTGGTGGATCGATAAGAAGATAATGCATAATAAAAATCCAAAGAGTAAAATGTATTTATATGTTATTTAATTAATATAATAATTTATTGATAATAATTGTTTAATATAATAATTAATTATTTTGACGCATCCATTTTATTAAAAATGGTTTAAGGCTGAAATGTGAAGTGTATCATTTTATAAAACTTTTTTGTTTTTGTGAAAACTTGTATCTGAACTGTAAATCATACTTTTTACAGTCATTTTACACTTTAATATGTTACTATAGACATTGCCCTACCCCGTTCATTCGGTATTAATTTTATTTGTGCAGGTCTTAAAAAAGGTCTTTAAAAGTCTTAAATTTGAGCTTAAAAATCCTGCAGAAACCCTGTCACTCCTAAACATGTCTCATGCGGTGTGATAGTGGGACGTCTCTCCCTAGAACAGCCTTCCTTACTGAAAGTCTTTTGATTGCACGCAGCAGTCCTAGTGAGACTACTAATGTGCTCAGTCTCTCATTAGTCGAGACTCCTGCCCCGCTTGCTTTCTTGTTACATTGCCTACACCTTCCCTTCATAATCCTTTTCAACTAAATCTGTCCTCTGGCCCCATTTTAATGTCCTTTTGTCCTTAATAATGTGTGCTTGCACATACGTGTCTGTGTTTGCTCACGTATGGCATATCAAAGCTAAGAAAATTCGACCTGACATGCAATTAAGGAGACGTTATGTGGCATTGATTGGCTCTGGGGCTCACAGTTTGTTGAGCTAATTGCTGATCCAATGAGCTCATCAGAGAGATCATCTTTGAAAGATTTTCACTCTGGGACTGTGAATGTTCATGTTTATCTTCCTTTTGGTAATGTACTCTGATCTCAGCAGGCACGTGCACACATAGACATCAAAGGGGGCTTGAGCACCTGCCCTTTTTCTTTCTCGAGAGAAATTGCCCTTTTTTCTGAGGAGTTTTTAAAAAAAAATTTATAAATATATATGTATGTTTCTGTTTGCGCACCGCTTTCCCTGTCAAACAAATAAAAATCTAAATATCAGGTCGGGTCGGGAAATGTTGAGAGACTCGAGTTCCGATGCCTTTCTCCCCTCCTCTGCAGCACAGTGTAGCACACATTGATCGGCACATCACAGTCACAGATAGAGAGCCGCAGAAGTGAAGCCCTCCCTCCCTTTCCAGTTGTGTTTGTCTTGCTGTGGAGGTGAGTGGTGATGAACAAAGACTAAGCTACCTGTGGCCCGAATTTACAGCTAATTATGCAAAAGATAAAAGGCAAATATAGTTAATTTGTCTTGCTAACATCCATGACTCATGAGCGCTACCATGTAAGTTAGCTAAAGTTTAGCTAAGGCAATAGGAAGTCTAGTAGGTTAGACCAGTGCACGTTCTTTCACTGCATTATTCAGTTTATTAAAATGCATTTAGAATGATCACAAAATTCAAGATATGGGGGCAGAAGTGTATATATTTATATAATTTCATATAGTTAATCAGTATTACGTGAAGACTGATGTTGTTTTCCACCAAAAAGCAATATGATTACAAATTTGATCTTGATTTTATACAGCAGTTTAATAAACAAGAAATTAATATTAAAACACTTAAGTTTTAGACACAATATTGACTGTTTTTACTCTATTTCGCCAACAAATATAATTCCAATTTGCGTCTCTGAGCGCTGTTTTGTTCCTGAATGAATCAACTGTTTAAATGATTCGGTTCAATAGCAATGAATCACTTATTAACAGTGGCAGTTTTAATTTCACATTTAAAGTATATTTTCATTTTTTTATTTCAGATATCAGTATTCAACGTTTTATGTTTAAAATATCAAAACAGTATTAATGCATTTGTAACTGCAGGTTAAATGCATTCATGTCCTGCATTAAACAGAGTGTAAATGCATCTAAATGCCACTTCTAATGCAGCTTCTGTGTTACCTCTGCATTGCAAAGATGAATTTTGTCAATACTGATTTCATTTGCTTGGTAACAGCCCAAATGACTTATTATTCTAATTGACTGATTCAATTTAAGAATTTGACTGAAAACATGATGCATACTTTTAGAAAAAAAAAGGGCTTTATAAAGGTAAAACTGTCCATAAAAGGTAAAAAAAAAATCTATTTAAACTTATTGGAAAAGATGAATTTCTATCACTGCTATAAATTGACTACCACACAGAATATGCAGAATATCAAAAACTTTAGGAGTCAGCTGTCCATGGTAGCCCTTAAGATATCTACACAGTAACACACTCAGCAAAATATAGTCTAATTATCGTTATCGATAAAATCCCAGAAAATATTGATATATTTTGTCAATATCACACACCCCTAATATATTTAACGTTTTGTTTTGTAACGTTTCGTAACGTTTTGTGCCCTTTTTTTCCACTTGAGCCCCTGCCCCTCAAAATGTCTGTGCACGTCCCTGGATCTCAGTATATTGTAAGTGTAAGTATATTAACATGCTTTTTTTTCTGTTATAAGCTATTATGGTACTATCTAGTAATGGAACAAGGTAAATAAAAAATGTAATTGTAGCAATTTGTGCTGCATTTAATTTGAGTGTGCTATATGCAGGAACTAACAACAGTGTGTAAATAAATGTATGAGATGTGTGCAAATCTCACAACCAAGTTCTTTCCATGAAAGGAATTAAAAAAACAATCTTAATAAAAAATAGTCGTTTATTTATTTCTCTCTGTGTAGCAAAATTAGTCATCAACATGCGGTTATTTACATCCAGCAAACGCATGTTTATTATGTTACGTCCAAGATATATCTAGAAAGGACATAAACATATTTTCCTCACACAAGACTCAATGGCATTTTTACTTGGATACACTAGTCATTCATCTTTTTTTGTACTTTTTTGTTCAATGCTCATAATGTCTTCAAAGAAGCAACACATTTTAGATGCAAGTTTACAGTAACGTGCAGAAACTTTACTCCTCCACTGGTTCAGCTATTCTTGCCCATTTTATCCCCCTAGATTTCATCTGATAGTCTTTCAAATCATTTAAAGAAAATTAGAATGGTGTATGTCTCCCCCTTACTTTTGAGCATTCTTTATTTTTCAGATTGACAAGCACCAGTTTGTTACTTTTTAATCATGTGGGACAATTTCAGCCAGTTTAATCATTTCTACAGATTTTTTAGGAAAATATAATTTCACTGATTTACATTGAGTAGATCTAGATTGCTTCCTTCCCATGTGAATAGTAATCATTTAATTTAATAGATTGTCTATGCTATTTTGATTGAGCTCTCATTGGCCCAGTGATTGATTTTGGAAACTGTCGTACGGGCAAGGTTACTTTTGAAAGATCCATTAACATTTGACACATTTGAAACCACAAACATGAAATATGTTTTTGATTATCTTTACCTATTTGTTTTATTTGTAAAACATGTTGAAAGGTTGATCACTGCTTTCCAGTTTATGAGCTTGAGAGCAAACCTTTCAGCCAGTCAGTGACCAAAATGCTGCTCATCTGAAAAGGGGAAGAGAGTGTCTTAAGGCAATTAAAAGTTGTATTCAAAACAGCTTTTATGAAATAATAAATTTATTTCTTAGAAATCATTGGAATGTATGAATGTCCTTTGCACCAACTTTCTATCTTTTTGCATAAAAAACAATGGTATAAACACATTGAAGGAAAAAATTCAAAATGCAGACAGCGATAAGAAACTAATTCTATGTACAAGACTTATGTCGCTTTTCCACTGCATGGTACGGCACGGTACGGTTCACTTTTGGGGGGTTTTCCACTGGGTACAGTACCAGGTACTTTTTTTTTAGTACCACCTCAGTTGAGGTTCCAAGTGAACCGTACCGTTACCAAAACGTGACATGTAAACTGCTGATCACGGATTGGCCGGAGAGAATCGTCACTACCTTGCGACACAAACAGAACAGAACCGCTAGATTTAAATCAGCACAGCCAGCGAAGGATCGAACGCAACTGTTTTGAACAAGCGCACCTTTTTTAACAACCAAAAAGTGGCTGTTTCGTTGTCTGTTGAGGAAGTACAGCCATTCCTCTCATTGATAGCAGAGGAGCGGATCCTGCGAGAGCTTGATGGGGCGACGCGGAATAGAAAAGTTTTTCAGGAGTCGCGGCAATAGAGGCGGCGCAACTATAACGACATGTGAATAATCCCGCCCACTCTAAAGCGGTACTGAACTGCAGTGGAAACGCAAGCCGAGCCGTGCCGTACCGTACTGAGCCGTGCCGAGTCGTACCATGCAATGGAATAGCGCCATTAGAGTGTGTCCTCTTTGTTTCACAAAGGAACGCACAAATGGTAAATGCTCAAGCAGAATACTTTGAGGTACATTAAGACTTACTACATTTGGTTTATGGAATAAACAAAATGTATATTTCTACCATTATGGCACTGTGATGGTTTCTCTGTTAAATCTGTGTGTTTGCGTTTTTTAAAGGTGCAATTAGAATATTTTTTGCTATCCCTCTACATTATGATCAATGATATTGACCACTGGGATTTGAAATGTCCAAAATATAAATAAATATAAAAAAAGATACTTAAATAAGACTTGATTAATGGAGTTGCTTCCATAATAATGGCAAGTCTTTTAAGATTCCATCTTGAATGCCTTTGTACTGGATGAAAACATGGTGTTTCATGCTATCAGGTATCTGCTCCTTTATAAAGGCCTTCTTGGGGTATGCAGAACTTCAGTGTTGGGTATTTGAAATATTTAAGCACCCTTTCCTCTCACCACTCCAGTAGCTTTGCTGGTCTTTCAGTCTCTCCAGGGGGAGGAGGGTGGAAGATGTGGTTAGATGGACATGGAGATCCTAAATATGTTCTGTCTGAAGCAAATAAACAAATATGATGGAACTTATTTCAGCAAAGGAAACCAGAACATGATAGGTTGGCTATGAACAGTCTTTAAGTTGTTCCCTTTCACTTTCTTCTCCTCCTCATCGCTCTGTTCCCCCCCCCCCCCCCCCCCCCCCCGCCCACATATGCTCACTGAAACATCCTGGGATGTTTCATAAAGACCTTCTCGATGAAGTTCTCCAGCTCCTCTGCACTGTCCTGTGGCAGCTGCCTCAGCGGACTATAGTAATCATCCTCCCTGGTGACTACAGGAGCTCGGGCTGGGTAATAGAAAGACGGCCAGCGACGCGGAGGTGACCGGGGTTTAGGCATAGGTACAGTTTTGAGAGGGTGAGGGAAGTAGAGGTTTCGCTGGAAGGCTGGTTGGAGTCTTTGGCGAGAGTGCGCCCAGGGACGGGACTTCCGTCTGGGGGAGTAATCAAAGTCATAGTCTAGTGAGTTTCCCAAAATGTCATTGAGGGAGAAAGAGGGCTTGGGATAGTAGCGGGATCTTGGTTTTGGAGGTGGTACATAGGTTGGGTAATATCCCCGGTAGGGTTTTTGATAGAAATTGTAGGAAGGGTAGGTACGAAAGGGCCACTGCTGCCTCATCCAAAAGTCTTGCTTGCTGGGCTTGAACGAGGCCCTGTCTTTGAACCAGGCTTTTAATGGGTTTGTGTTCGGTTGAGGAGGCTTTGAGGAAGGTGGTTTCTGTAACAGTGTAGAAGGTGCAATGGGGGCTGGAGGCGGCACGAGAGGATGTTGCCATGGGAGATTTTCAGGAGGATCTTTTTTCTTCTTCTTCTCCACATCGTTAATGATGTCCACCACATCATCAGCAGGAAGATGCAGCTTGCTGGAGATCTCAATCAACTTATCGATGGTCTGTGGGTCAATGTCATCGTCATCATTACTAGTGTCCTCCTCATCAGAGCGCTTGTCTTCTGCACCATTGTTGTCTTGGTACTTTTTTTTGTCCTGTTTCATGATGTATTTCAGGAGCATGTCGGATGCAATATCTGCAAGCTTTTCTTCCTCCGCTTTGGCTCTTTGTGCCTCGGCTGCCTGTCTTCGTACCTCCTCTTGCTCCGCTTTGGCCCGAGTTTCCTCTTCTTCAGTGCTCAGCTGTTCTTCGTCTTCTTGGTCTTCCTCATCTTCTTCCTCTGGGTCAGAAAGGTTGTTGGTAAAGTCATCCATTAAATTGCCTGAATTCTGAATTTTGTTCTTTTCTTGTTCAAGCTGCCACTTTAGCTTCTTCTTGGACAGTGCTAGGTCACTGCCTTTAGCTTTAGGCTTGATCTCATTGTTCATGAGGCCATTACGGTCCAGGTAATCGAAATACTCCCCACGGCTCTCCCTCTGGCCTGTGGACATGTCACGCTCTCTCTTAGTGGCTGTGCTGTAGCTCTGGAATTCCTCTAACATAGTCTCCAGATTCTTCACTTCCTCTGGACTCAGCTGCTCTTCCTCCTCCCCCAGTTCTCCTCTCTCTGGCTCCTGCCTCTCCTCCTCCTTGATCACCTCCTCTTTTGTGGCCCCCTCCTGTGGGGCCACCTGCTCTTTTAATGGTACTGTCTGACTGGTGGTGCGGCTTGTCACTTTCTCCGTTAGCTGTTCTTCCTCAGCCCTTTCTTTCTCCTCTTCCTCCTCTCTTTCTTTCTCGTCTTTTCCTTGTGCTGCAGCAGCTGCCATGACCAGCTCCAGCTCTTTGTGACCATCTCTGTCTCTGTCTGCACCCTGAAGATACTTCTCCTTTTCCACTTCTGTTCCCCCATCTTCTCGTTCACTCATCTTTTCCTTCTGGGGCTGGTTGAGGGCCTCGAGAAGGACCGCTGCTAGGGTTCTAGGATCCATGTCTTTGAAGAGCTCATCATCTTCTTTTTCCTCATGTAGCGTGCCCTGTTCCTCGGCTGGTTGAGTATATTGAGCCTGTTGCTGAGCAGAGGAGGATGCTGCATAGTTGTCACTTACTGTGTTTCTATCTGCTGTCACTGGACTGAATGTTGCAGAATTGAATGTGAGACTAAATAACATGAACAGGAAAATGAAGGGGACATTTGAAGTTTGTTGCCACCAGATCATGACCACACATACGTGTTTGAACCTGAAAGACAGAAGTTCAAAAATGGTCAAAGATCAAATCTGATATTGCCAACTGATTTTATATGTGTTTTTTTGTACATATACATTTATATTTATATGGTGTTTTGATGTACTTTTGTGACAATTATAAAATAAAATTAATTTGAGTTCACACATCACTTCACAGCAATTTAGATTTTTCTCAGGTAAGATGGTGGACACATTTTGTGATTCACTTCTTTGCAGACTGTCTGAATGCAACACTCACTGTCTATTAAATATAAATTTGTATGAATGACTTGCGTTTGATACCTGAGAGCATTTCATGACCCATTTGCTTATTTGTGTAATGGAAGAACTAATGTTAAATATGCACTTTAGCAAATACTTTTTCCCTAGTCATCCAGTGAGGATTTCTCTCTTCTGGAGAGATCATACAACAAACTATACAAAAAAAAAAAACATTTATATTTTGCATAAAAAAATATTTAATCATTGGGGGGGGGGAGTATCTTTGTTAAGGTATTATTTATGTTTTATTTCCTGCTGCTTAGCTGATTTTGCAAAGGCGTTCTAATTGGCTCTGCGGCTAGAGCTGGTGCGGTTCGTGAAGGCTCTGAAGCGCTTTTGTGCTTGTGATTGCTCGCACACGCAGCGCGGTGCTAATGCAGTATATAAAGGAGGAAAAGCGCCGTAGGTGGGAGCCCTTCCGATGCGCGGGAGGTTAATGAGTACGCAATACAAAGATGATCAGAGGATCTCAGTATGCCCATGAAAACCAAGTTTGAGATCCCCACCAAAAAAGAAAAAAAAAGTCATATTCATATGGATGAAACGGTCCATGGAGTTTGGATTTCAAAGCTTTGGAAGCGCAAAACCAATGAACGTTAATAAAACAGCATTCTTATCTCACTTTAATTTTGTAATGAAAATTAAGCGATCCTAAAGCTCAAGGTATGCTAATCACGACACCGATGTTTATGGTTAAATCTGGTTATGTGGCTAGATTTCCACTCGCCGTTGCACGAGCAAACACTGCTGCAATCGTCAGATATGTGCCAAGTCGCTTACAATGCATGGATTTACACATCTAAAGTTTGACATCGGTGTTTGCCATATGTGAAATGCTGCAGGAACTCTTTCTCGTTTTTATTAAAAAGTCTGTATCTCCTTTCCGATTTGGAATGATTCACTTTTTTAGTATTAGAATCATGTCTCCACAATGTAGCCCAAGCACAACTCTAACGCCCTCTTTAACTGCCGCCAATGACAGCGCACACTGGGAGTTCTCATCAACAAAGCACGTAAGTAATCCGGCTCTAAGAAGCCTTGTCCTTAAGTAGGCCCTTAATCTTCTGCTTTAAGACAGATCTATTAGAATTTAGATTTAAACAGGGCCATACTGCAATCACAAATTGAACCCAATCGACAATATTGGAAAGACATGAAAACAGATCATGAATGCTCTGCTGTTAAATTTCATGTCAACATTTCTCTGCTCCATATGAGCAGGTACTTATAAGTATGTAAAATAAAAGTCAGACTGGACTCCAACAGGCAAAAGTCAAGGCGCGCCAAAGCAAAACGTGTTTTTATCTCAGTGTCTCTCGTGTGCTTTTGTGATTGGACTCGACATTGTTATTTTGGGTATCTGATGCTATGGTGATGAGAAAGATGATGAAAGCATGAGCAAGGGCGTGGTAAAAATCATTATGAGAGCTGTGCTATTGATCAGCCCCATCATCTTCATCATTAAGTGTAAAAGTCATCACTGCAATATTTAGTATCACTAAAGTGGTTTTTAATAAGTTGCATTAACGCCTTAACCAATAATTCAATTATATAATTTTTATTAAATATTATACTTTTACTTTCTACATTACTACATTTTTCCTTAACTCCTCTTTTTATATGTAGTTTTTTAAAATGTATTTTAGAATGCATTTTACTACACATCCCTAATATAGAAGAAAAATTAAAAACGTAAAGAATTTGCTATATTTGTTTACACGTTTAAAAAAAACATTAATTCCCTGTATAATAATAATAATATTATATATATATATATATTTATTTATTTATATATATATATTATTATTATACAGGGAATTAATGTTTTTTTTTAAACGTGTAAACAAATATTGCAAATTCTTTACGTTTTTAATTTTTCTTCTGTCCCCATTATAATATACATTTATTTTCCCATGGCTTCTACCATTACTGTTGCCTGTTACTATGAAAAGAAAGCCGGGACTTACCGGGAATCCTGTCAATGGCAGCGTAGTCCGACGCACGAATTGTGTCCTCTTCAAACTTTGTATTTAAGTTATTTACGTGTAAGGATCCGCTTCAACAATAAATTCTTTGTTTGAATGTTGCCGTTTTGTTTGTATAGTGGTTTCGTTTGTGTAAGCCGTATGGTAGGCTTTTCTTGCACGGCGCTATGGGATATTTTCAGTACCACGGTCAGCTCTCCGTGTTTTTATTTCAGTCCCACTGCGCCCACGTGACTGCACGTCACTCAAGCTCATTGACGTCACCCTCTCCATTGGTACGAATTTTCGTGCTGATCGAACCCCGAGTCTTCGCTACACTGCAGTGCCCAGATGAATGGAAGGAAACGGGATGAATGAAATAGTACTTTTTTTTCGCCGAGTAGAGAGGGCTAGACAACACTGGGAGCGCGTGACCGATCCCTTCCAAATGCAGCTGCATACTGATGACAGCGCAACGCAAAGGAACCAACGATCCTCATCACGATGTGCATTGCCTCACTAGCAAAACGTATAAATGCAATTACACCATGAAATTCACAGAGGAAACAGCTGGCGCATGAATCGTCAGTGCATGGTGAAAAAGCGACCCCAAATGCATTATACATGTTTTGTCTAATCTAGACTTATTGAGTAGCTAATGTGCCTCTTCCGCGTGACATTATTATGACAGGATGTTGTGAAATGTAACAGTATTGAAAGCTGTTGCAACCGTTTTTCTACAAGGCGTAATGGACAATAAACATTGACACTACAATAGCCTACTATACAGTGTTTCTGTGTACTTCTCCATTGTGGCTATCTAAAAATTACAACGTTATGAAACGTCAAAATTCAAACTGCAAAGAGACGAGAGGTTATGGTATCTTAAAATATTCACTATTTCAATTTGCAACAATAGCCTATTGTTTAGAATGCATCATTGCGGGCAATCAACGTTAATAATATGCCACATCTTAAAGTTATTTCGTTCTATATTTAATGCACATTTCTTTCCTAAATGTTAGGGTGATCTTTATTGTAGCCTTTGAATAAAAAAGCAATTCCAGCAAAAATGTAATTTATCATGAGTACAGGAGTGTTAGAGATAGTTAGACTCTTTTCGGTAGGCTAAATGCAATGAATGAGCAGTCGGACGAGTGAGAAAAAACATTCCCTTTTGTCAGCAGTAGTTTTCAGTGACCACTTTATCTGTTTGAACGAACTGACAACTGAAATTTTAAAAGCCTAGCTCACCCAAAAATGATCTTTGTCATTATTATTCACCCTTATGTTGTTTTAGGAGATGACAGTCTCAGTCACCATTCACTTTCATCTTTTTTCCGTACTAAGTACTAAGTTAATGTGACTGAGGCTGTCAGCCACTCACATCCCCAACATCTAGTGTTTCACGGACAAAACAAAGGGCTTGTTTGGCACGAGGATGAATAAATGATGAAAGCATTTTTGATTCCTTTAAGCAACTTTGGCCATCTACTAAAATTAAATTGTGTAATGATAAAGAACGCGGTGGTGTAATAATTATTCCTTTTTTCATTTTCAAGCTTGTGTTTAGAATGTTTTCAGGTGGACCACATCTTTTTCCTTTTAAAATGAAAATTGTTAATTTTGCACGTATTAAGTGTCATGCTGTAGCATCACTAGTGAAATTGTTTTACAGGGCTAACCAACCAACGTGCTAGGTCTGTACTTGAGCGGATCGACACGCCTTAAGTTGTTGTCAAGAACAGGGATGCAGAATGGACCGTGGAAAAGGCCGCATCTCTGCACGAGCTAAACAGGTAATTAGTACACTTATCCACGTAAAGGAATTTAGAAAGCCATCTATTCCAAAAAACTGTGACGCGCTCTTTTTCTGCTATCTGTCCAACCGTTCTCTTAATTAGACTATACTCCCCCCAATTTTCTTCAGACCATCGAACTAGCCAGGAAGTTCATTCACAAAAATGCGGGATGATCCTGGCACTGGCACTGGCCTTTCATTCGTTATCTTCATTTTTCTTCATTATGAAGTTCTTTTGGCTCACTCTAATAGTACGACAGCTCAAGGTCCATTAGTTAAATTATTTTAAATGTGCTTAAACCTCTTTTTACTTGTGTAATTAAAGAACCGTTTATATAGCCTGTCGATCTAAAGTTTAATGCTAATTCTGTTAAACATGAACGAATTGGATTAGCTCATGCTGAGAATGAGTTGACAGTGGATTTACATGCCTGTCGGAAAAGATAGTGTTTCTGCAACCAACTGTCCTTTTACGTTAACTTCACCCAGGGGACGTCGATTGTCTCAAAGGAGCGGGCGACTGAAGAGGTACGTTCTGCCTCAGAGAATTAACAGCACTCTGTTGAGAAATGACCTATCCCACGATGATCATCTGAAGCCGAAAGACAAATTCTTCCACTTTCATCATTTCCGCCCTGTGCTGCATAAGTTGCAGGATGGGGAACGCCGCGTTGGCATTCTTTGCAAAGGCGGCGGCGGTGCAAACTGATCGTTTGTTCTCCCGGCTCTGACTGGGAGTTAATGAGGCGGCATCCACCGTGTCTTGGTCTTCCCCCAGATGAATCTCTCGCGCTACAGCAATCATAATTTCAGCACCCGAAGCCTTCCAAGGGCGCTTTTAAAAAAATTAATCCATTTATAATCGATTCAGACAACTAACCGTGGGAGGGATGCCCTTAGATTGGATATGTGACAGAGGCTTCCTGCCCACGCTTACTGCAAACAAAGCCAAGGGAGTCTTGCTAACACAAAGTACTATCCAAACAGAGTTCCCCCGTCAGTTTGACAACATGCCAGCACCACCTTCCCATTTAGGCCTTAACTTTTAACCGTTGTTTTTAACATGAAGATTCGGGGTTGTTCTAATTAAATGAATCGCGGAAACAAAACCCAGTCACCTTAATTAACACAGTATCCCTCAATTGGCCAAGTAGAAGGCATATCAATTGCATTGTATAAAGTTATTCTTCAGGTTTTTTGTGCAATTCCCATGTAGTCCCAAGCAAAGCATGCTGGGAACAAGAAACCACATTCCCAGTTTCCATGTCAAGTAACAACAAAAAGGATTCATGCAGGCCCAACACTAGGGCGACCATGCGTCTTCCTTTTTCTGGACATATGCTGGCCAGATATTTAAAGGTCACATATTGTACACCTTTCTGGAGTTTTATTTTAGGTTTTGATGTCCTTAAGAATATATATTTGCGGTATAAGTACCAAAAACCTCAATATATTTTTACAGCTCCTCTCTCAGGAGCTCTGCTGAGAAAAGGTCGATTTTGGTCTGTCTAATTAATATTCATGAGCCTCTCTTCTGATTGGCCTGTTGTTTTCTGAGTGACTTCTGAGTGTCTGTGTGCATGTGTGTAAAACAACAAACTGACGATTTATATATAATCATTTGTAATTGTAAATACATTGTTGTGATGAATTGTTGCTGGAACAATAATGTAGCTGTAAAAATAGTTGCCTGCTGAAATTGAAATGTATATACATCTTCATCATGACTAGATAGACACGGTGAGTTTGTCTTTACTATACAGGTTAGATGTGATCCACCTCATAGTAACAATCCTGTCAGATCATCCATCCTTTGAGTGAGAGTGTAACGTTACAGGTCGGCCGATCTGGTTTCGTGGTTAAAGTTAACCTTTTCGACATGTTTCCATGTTGTCGTTGCTCAGCATGGACGCGATGTTGTCTGGGGGTTTGGCAAAAGGAGAGTGGGACGGTGGGCGGTGCTCGGGGTGGTGACTGAAGGCGGTGACTGTGTAGTTCTGACGTCAACTTTTTACGGAAGTCACAACGGTTCGTGAAAAATCACAGCTAATTTATGCAGGCTGTGTGCATTTTACTGTGGACTGACTGTTTTGAAACTTGTATGGTATTAAATAGCCCCTAGACCTCAGTTATCGTGAAAGGGAATTCCAGTTTTGACAATATGGGACCTTTAAATTGTCTAAAATGTCTGGGTTTTGGCTTTGTTTTCTTGTTGTTTTCATGCTTGCTGAAGGTAATGACAGAAAAGTAGTACATAATTGACCAATCATTGCATGAGAGAAGGTGGGATCTACAGAGAATTGTCAAAGCAATGCAAATACATGTACATAAAATGCATAAGGACTGTAGAGAGCATGTCAATAGCAAAAACAAAGCCTACACCTGGAAATTTTAGGCAGTTTAAGAATTCCCAGCCAGGACATGTCCGGGAACAAGAGGACGTATGGTCACCCTACTACCCAACACAAATGGGATAAGTACATTTCTGCTCAAGTGGATTTCATGGAATGAAATGATGTTGTGACAAAATGTTCAAATTGCATTGCATTAGTTCACTTTAATAAAAAGTAAATTGGGGCAAGCATCAAGAATTATTTGAAAACACCTTATATAGTTATATAGTTAGTCATGATATTTCCTTTTATGTTATCATTAGTTCTAAGTTATATGATAATGATAATCTTCGACTCATATTAATCTAATGCCAATTGCTGAGGTAGTACAGACATGACATCAACAAAAATTAATGTAATGGTTTATATGCTTTGTGGATGTTTACACATTTGTACGCAGCCATGGGAATAAATAATGTACCATTGTTGGAAAATGAACTGCCAGTGAAGTGACGCGTGCGGATCCATTGATGGTTCTATTTGTGGAACAGTCCACATCCGTGGTAGGAATCGCATATATGCAGAAGTATCTTTTTTATCTTTTAAGACTGTTAGAGTGAACAAACAGCTGTGGGTGCCCACACTAAATAATCTTTAAAATGCCATTATAACTTTCCATTGCATATATGGATTGTCCATTGCCAGCAATGGAATGTAGTCATACATGGATGTGAGTCAGACTAACGCTGCCAATACACTATACTGTATAATCTATATCAGGGGTGTCCAAACTCGGTCCTGGAGGGCCGGTGTCCTGCAGAGTTTAGCTCCAGCTTGCCTCAACACACCTGCCTGGACGTTTCTAGTATGCCTAGTAAGACCTTGATTGGCTGCTTCAGGTGAGTTTGATTAGGGTTGGAGCTAAACTCTGCAGGACACCGGCCCTCCAGGACCGAGTTTGGGCACCCCTGATCTATATAATGCAGCACTTACAGATCATGCATTCAGCTGTTTAAATTTTATAGTAAGCCTTTTGTTATGACTGCAACCTTACAAGGTCTGTTTTTTTTTATCATTCTGCCAAAGAAACTTTTTTTTTTCCAAGCTTCAATCAGTGATCATATAAATGAATGATTCGTGTTTGACTAGACTTATGTAACTGATTTAGAGCTGGGCAACATGCCACAACCTATGGGAGGGAGATCTATCTTCTGTAGATTTTACAGCTGAGCACAGTATTTTCTTTATGCTATGTTTTCGTCAGTTTATTTTCATTTGGATTCCTCATGAAAAGAAAGTTTCCCACTAAACTCTTTTTTTTTTTCATAAAGTATGATATGATGTAGAATGGGAACTTATAATTGTAACTTGTAAAAAGGCAAACAATTGGTAACTAGAGGAAATAATTTTGACAAACTGATATTTGCAATGCACTTCAGTGCTCTGCACATCCGCACACTTATGAAGCTGTTTAGATTTCCTCTGTGGCTACTTGTCTTTGAAATAGCATGGCATTTACCACCTCCCTGCAGATTCAATTTAGAGTGAAAAATCACAGCCTGATGTGATTTATAAGCGTCCATAGTTTTGATGAATGGCTTATATGACATTATTGTTGTAAGATCAAAAACATGGCTTACAGAATCACTTTTGACACATTCTGGGTCCCAGCGCACCATTAGAATATTCTTTAACCACAGATGATTTGACAGCTAGGAGATAGGGACTCAACCAGACCCCCATCCCCCCCCCCCCCCAACCGCCCCCC
>NW_015537968.1:68898-76467 GCF_001515605.1 Sinocyclocheilus anshuiensis
GCCGATTATACATGATACATATCCTATTGCTCTGCAGCAGAGCAGCAACTTTGCAGTATATTGTGAGACAATGAAGTGCTGTTGTGACCGGTGTAATCTGCGTTGTGTGTTTTTTAATGAGTAGTAACCAGACGGACATCAGCTGACGGTTCGAGTCTTCTTTTACTGATAAGACATAAAACAGTCTTTACAGTGTTTTCGCCCTTCTTGTCTTTTCTCTCCCATGCAGAGACAGTGCAGAAAGGGGCAGAGAAAATGGTATAAAACGGTATATACAAAATTTATTTACCGAGTGACAAAACAGCATACCTGATAAAACATAAAACAGTCTTTACAGTGTGTTTTCGCCCTTCTTGTCTTTTCTGTTAAATGAATGTAAAGTGCATTCGACAGAAAACTGATCAAACTTAGTGAAAATACAGAAATAAAATATACATAAAATAATGTCACAAATATGATTTAAACAGAGTATAAAAGTGCTTTTTAAAGTAAAGATGAAATTAGATTAATCAGAGCTCATTAGAAACCCACCTCTCCCATGCAGAGACAGTGCAGAAAGGGAAGAGGAGGTGCAAAGACAGGAAATTAAGACTAACGCTGCTGTCAGAAATTTAAAGGGGAAGGTGCACACACAGACAGGCATATCAGGTATACATCGTGAACATTTTTGTAATTCTACATATGAAATTAACATTACTTTCCATACCTGTTACACTGTGTATCTTAATTCATAAACAATATTTAAAGTAATGTCAGTTCAAAGATGTAAGCATATCCATTGCAACAAAAATAACACATCACAAGATCACTTTGGAAAGTTTATATTTGTATCCCACTTTTATATTGAGGTGAAGTGATTTAACATTGTTTAACATCCGATTTAACTTATTTAAATCAAAATAGATAGAAGTTTCTTTTTATGTTTCAACAGTCACGTTCTCTCATACCTGCTGTTTTGACGTGATTTTTTTTTTTAAATCTCCACAAACTCACACTTATCTTAATGAAACACTCTGTCTTAGCTTACATCTTTTAATTTCTAAGCCTCGGAAACCACTTTCATCACCTTTACATTTAGTTACGAACTATATAAATTGTGGAAATGATCTCAACATTTAAAACCATTTTCGCATTAGCTGTACTACGCAAAGATAAACTCTATTGTCTTTTATTCTGGGCTTTATCCCTGTAAGATTAGCTGGCTTTATTTGAGCCTGAGTTGCACGCTTTTAGCATTGATTGAAAAACTGATGTATTGTGAATGTAAATAGAGTAAAAAATGGAGGGGCCTGAAATTGAACGTGTTCTGGGAGGAAAAGGAGAATGATGAAAGGGGAGAAGGGGGTCTGTGGGGTGTGACGGAAGCACAGAGAGAAAGATGGGGAGAGAGGAGGAGTAGAGGAAATGAATGAAAAGTAAAGTGTAATTCAGTGAAAAAGATAAATAATGCAGGCAGTGGCAAATTTATATAGACGCTCATACTCGCTTCTCAAGCTCATACACAAATGCGCCGATTCAGTGACGTTTTCACACCCAGTCAGTAAATCTGCAATACACTACAAACTTAAAGTTGGCATAAAATAATTCACCCATATCTGTTTCTAAATGCATGTTAAAGATCGTATTGTGAACAAAATTTATCTGTGGTTAGCTTTAATTGTTAAACCATTTTTATGCCTCATTTTTAATAAAAATGTCATAACTGGACCTTCCGGGGGAAAATGACAGACTTACCTCTGGTGACGTATGCAGGACTTCTCAATCATTCTCAATAATTTCATCCACTTAAACCCCACCTCTGCAAGCTTACAATCATCTTCCTCTGCTTTTGAGTGCAGCGCACACATCTCAAAATCCAATCAACAACCATTGGATACAACCAAGTCCTGACCTACATTTTTTTCTTTTTAAATAATGCATCACACTCATTTATGTGTATTGCTACTTCAGTTTTGATTGCGACTTTAAAAATAAAGGTTTTTATTGACATCTATGGTTTCATGAAGAATCTTATATGGTACTTTGAGGATAATTTAATATGGTACTCATAGGTACTTATATGTACACTTTATGTATTTATTATGTATGTACTGTATATACATTTATACAACAGTTCGTTCTGGTTCTCAAATCTGACTGGTTAAGAAAAGTAAGATATTGTACTGGTATCGCTACAGGAATGCCCTTTCACAATTTTGTATCACGCTTGTTCTAGCTGGGTCTGTTTTTTTTTAAATTATTCACTGAGCTAATCGTAGAGTACATTAGTTAATATAAGAAGAAACATCTAGCTTCGCAGTCTCTCTCTCTCATTTGGATGCACGTTTTGCCGCATTGTTTCTCTCTTATAACCTCATTATTTCTCACTAATAACCTAACTGAAGCAGCACATGCCCTTGATACGAATTCTAAAAGTGACGTATGTTTAACTGTCAACTTGAGCTTTGAATCTGTGGCGGAAGGAAGTAGTTCCGCACAAAAGAGGGTTTTATTAGGCACTCCATTGTTTCTTGTTTAATTACACATATGTTCCGTCGAACTGTTGTATAAACGCAATATCACTCTCGTACTCGAGCGATACCGGCTCTATATCAGCGGCTGTGATGGCCTCGTGCCTCTGGCCTAATCACAGCCATGCTGATATAGAGCCGGTATCACTCTCGTACTCGAGTGATATTGCGTATGTATTCCCTCAAAAGGGAAATGTATATAAATAATTACAATTACAATTATTTATATCAGCTACCAGTAGTAACTGTAGCAGAATTAATATTGCCATTAACTAATGTTCAACTTATGTTTCTTCCAGCGAACATTTAGTGTAATTTCATATCAACTCTAAGAAATGATATTTTTGTGGCCACAGAAAATTACTTTCTTACAGTACTAGTGTATTAGAGCATGTTACAAGATCGGATTATTAAAGGGACATTATCTACAAGCAGTAACAGAATCAGAAACTCATGTAATTTGTGCACAAAGTTTTATTAACTAAACACTGACACAAAACTAGTCTAACAAACATAAACACACACACACTCACGTTTACATACATACACAGGGGAGTTAAAGTGGATTAATTGAAACCATTAGAGAAACAGGGAATGAAGCTATGAAACGGGGTCAGTTAACCACTGAAACCATCAGTGCCTTTTTACAACGGGGTCTACAGCTTATACTAAACCTCTGATTCTTTTAGTTAAATGTACAATACTTGCATTGCCTTGGCCGTTGAATGAGTGTCCAGATGCAGTTTTGGGTGAAAGTCTTGATGGTTCGAAGGTTTGATGGTGTTGGAATTGCAATGGCATTCTTCTGGGCTTGAAGAGAGACGAACTCCAAAGATGTTACTCTGACTAATTGAGAGAGTTCTCTCCCAGGTGAAAAGTTGCAACATGGCTTGCTGCAACTTTGATGTCCTGCTGATGCGGGGAGGCCTGCGGGTCGCGGTTGGACTGGATGTCCGAGAGGCAGGAAGTTAAGAGCACCAAAGAAGAAAGAGAGGGGGTTACTGATGTAGTGGCCTTTTAACTTCTGGCGAGGTCACACCTCCAGGGGGTCAGTGAGCCAATGGTAACTTAAACTTTCGGAGGGAATGTTTACGAGCATTTGTTTGAAAGCTGGCTCATTTGCATGATCAGAGTGGGCAGGCGGTTTGTGTCCCTTTATACTCTGATTAATATAACAAGCATACAATGCATGTTATGAGGAGGTGGTATGCACCAATGGATGGTGGAATAAACAAGGGTTATTTTGATATCAAACATGGTACCAATAGGGTTACATTATGTAATAATTCTATCATAAGGCATGCATAAAACAGTATATAATACAACAATACAAAAGACAATATACAAAACAGCATGTTTGTCCACACAATGTCCCGGGGATATGTTCATTCATTGAAAGGTTTATCTGAATTACTGAAATAAGTCATTTTCTATACACTGTATGTGTCTGTTCCACTGTAAATTAAGTGAGAGTAAAACTCTGAATTCCATTGGGCCATAAAAGCTATGTTGACTGAGGTGTCCTGGGGGTCGTTCACAGACATCCTGGCACCCAGTCCGATTGTTGGATGAGGGGTCTGTTGGATTATTTGTTAAATATAACAAATAATAATGTGTCTGATTTGAACTGCTTACTGAAAGACTCTTTGGGGAACCCAAAATGGTTCTTTTAAGGCATCACTGCGAAAACCAGTTTTTGGAACCTTTATTTTCAATAGTGTACATTTGTCAAATGCAATAAAATAGTCCAATTCTGCTATTGGCACATAGAATGCTAATGAATTAAGATTTAATTATCCTTTAAAAAATAAATAATGCGGACTTATTTCCCATTTAATCCCCCATAATGTCAATACGCATTAGTCTGTTGACACCACCCCCTCACTCTTTCTTTTTCTCTCTCTTTCTGTGGTTTTGTTGTAGTGCTATAGAGCTGATGTTATTGGAACTGACGATTTACTGCCTTGTTTGGAACTGGACCCTCTCCCACACACTTTCACCCCCCACTGCATATGCGTGGGCGAGGAGAGAGAGAGCGAGAGAGAGGGGTCCACTGCGGTTCCTACGACTGTCTACACAGTTTTTCAATGTCATCTCACAAGCTCTTTCACACACCTGAACTCACTCACACCTTAAGACTCTGTTAGGACAATCTTTTCATATTAATATTACTTCATGAAATTTTTATTCATTAAATCTAAAATGATTAATGAGCATCTTGGAGACTCTGCGGCAGCAAATGTGTGCAGCCATGTGCTTGATCACATTATTACCTTTAGCCTCCAGGTGTGTCATCTGTTGATAACACACCCATGCACATACTTCTCACTCTGCATACTGCCACATCAACCCTCAATAGGATGCCAGTGAGTCTTACTGAGCTGCGAGGAAGGGTCAGATTTATGTAATGCTGGTAAATATGCTTTGCCCCCTCCAAATAGTCAATATGAAAGACCTAGCAGAGTTGGCAGTGGATTGACAGTCCATAATGGGGCTTGGCAGAATAATGGGACTCCCTCTGGCCGTTGCATTGAGGCTGGCGAGATGTTTCACAGGCCAATGGTTTGGCACTGGGCTTGTGTACACTCAGAAAAGTCCTAATGTCCTAAAAATCGAGCCCAATGTCCTGTGTTAATATGAAGGAATTTTTAATATTGGTTTTTCGCAGGTGTTTTACCTGTATTTTGGATTGCGGATGTTTTTTCATTCCATAGTGTTATTAGTGCAATAATGTTAAATAATACATTTATACATATTTTTTTATTTTAAAATACAGTATACAGAAAATATATTGCCAATATATATATATATATATATATATATATATCATATGTTTTTGCCATTTTTAATATATTTTCAATCAAAATATATTTACATTTTTCTATGGATTTCTTTTCTTACGATGTATGTTATTATCCTTATATTGTAATCATCACAAGCACGAGCTGTAATCACAGCCTAACATGTTCATTGTGTTTACAGGATGTTGACCAACTACCATTGAACCATATTATATTACAGGTCTATATTACTGCCATATGGACATTACTTTGACACCCTCATCTTTGCCTGATAACAGAATACTTCCTAATTGTAACATTGAAACAAGCATTTTCTGTAAAGCTGCTCTGAAACAATACAGTGAAAAGTGCTATGCAAAAAAACGTGTGTGCATGTGAGAGGAAGCAAGCAAAGTGAACAGACCTACGATGCACAAACAAAGAAAAAAGCAAGGGGATGTATAAATGAGAGTCTTTAATGATACACTGCATGCTAAAGTGAGTGAAAGGACAACAGAGAAAAAGGACAAGGAAAAAAGATGAGAGCAAACGGAATGAATGAGAAGGAGAGAGAGGCAGAGAAAGATAGAGGAAGGAGGGGTGCGGCTCCCCGGGGGCTGTATGACTCACTCTCCTGCTGCTGGCTCGTGCGTCACTGGCGCGGTGCTGGAGGTGGAGATAGTGGAGAGGTCTGTGCATTTAATTATGGCCTGCCAATTTATACGCACTGTAGTGATACACGCACATACACACACACACACACACACACACACAAACACATAATCAATGAACAGATGTGGAGATTGACAGAAAAAGTTTTTTTTTTTGCACACACACAGACATCGACCATATTGAGAAATGGACTGCCAAAGAACAAACAAGCACACGTATACAAACACACTCCTTGTTTGCATTAGACTTTGTGAAAGACTGCTTGTTCACAAACAGGTCCAGCTCTAAATATTTCTTCTTATTAGCCTGTTAGCTGACCATAATCAATGTTAATACAGACAGTGAAAGCCTAAAGAGAGCCGTGCATGAATAAAACAACAAAACGGGCTGATAGAGCAGCATTTGTGCAGTATGTACTCATTAAAACATAAGCAAAAGATGCATATTGAATGAATTGTTACAGAGGTCCATGGCACATTCAAAGACCCCGTGCCTTTTGTTGACTTGAGCCGTATGCTAGAAGGCGGTGCTCAGATGGAAGGTGGAGACATGGTGGGGAAGGCAGGGCTGGACATGATTTTATCTGCACAACTCCAGATCAGGTCACTAGCATGGACGGATGTAGCCCCAAAGCAAATCATTACTGATGTGGTGACAATGTCCTCAGTGGTGCCAATGTACTAGTACCTGTTAACAGATGCAAATTAATCACATCTGTTATCATGCTAATGAATGTTTTCATTCCACATAAGACCTTTGTAAACAATGGTGCTAATTGACCCATACAGTGAAATAATATGTTCACATATATTTCAAAATACAACAAAAATATATCATCGATATAGATTTTAAATCATATATACAGAGTTCTGGCATGAAACTCTAGATGGCGCAGTCCGATAGGTCTAACTCAATCTGACATAATGACATCATCACATGGCACAGTTGATTGGTTCTCTCCTGTATCGGTAGCCAATGAGCTCGCTGCTCAACATTCAAATATATGATTAGTGCTTGTGTAACGGGGTTGTCTCTGCGTTGTGTTGTGTAAAACTCAGGATGGATACCAATTCGCGCTTGAAGACAGACTTTTATTCTGTTGACAACATTAAACAGCGGTGATCAGATTCGCAAATCACCCTCGTGCATGCTCTATAATAAGGTGAACAAACTTGATGTTACCACAAATATAATGTAGCATGAACACAAATCATACAGTATTCATTTAAACACACGTATTTATCAATATTAGTCCATAAGATGGTTATACAATTAATACAATATACTTTTATCACGGAGCACTCACTCACCGCAGCCAGTCACTCGCTCGGCTGGCGCGAATCTAAATGACCCTACCGGAACTAGTTAATTATCTGGGTGGAGTGTGCAGGTAGAGTGCAATTAAAGGGACCATACATGAAAATGAGTGTAGCAAGTGGAAACACCTTTTTGACCCTGTTACACTTGCAGTAGCAGTTGCAGCTTGCTTCAGAAACCCTCCACCTTCCCCAGCTCCACCTGTATAGATCTGCTACGAGGTGATTCATGTATGCTATATGGGGGTTATTTCATGTATGTTATATTTGCAGCAGCAATATTTCTTCACA
>NW_015537968.1:83449-83872 GCF_001515605.1 Sinocyclocheilus anshuiensis
CAGCAGCGTAGCAGATCTATTCCGCCAAGACCAAATACATTAACATTGTCATGTACATTACCATGCCAATCCCGCCGAGAGTTGTCATGACAGAACTATATTTTCAAGCTTCTTACAATTGACTTGTTCAGACTTTTCCTTATATTTTGGTCCATTTTTTAATATATTGTCAATAGTCAATAAAGATATACGTATGTGTCCAAAACAGATAAGAGTGTGTAAAAAAAACAGAATCACTGAGTTGGAAAAAGGATCACCCCACTCCTAAAAATTACTTGTAAACTTAATCAGTTGTACCTAATCACCGTCTCATGGCACACAAAGCCATTTGACTTTGTGATCAGCCTTGGTCATTTTGATTAGCTCAGCATGAAAAGAGCTTTCCTGGAGCATTTCAGTCCTTGGTAGTGCAACTGAAGCAAA